>NC_064305.1:30328327-30450251 GCF_023373825.1 Bactrocera dorsalis
TACGCTTCCACACACATAAGTTTCTCGTGTATATAACAGAAAAAGAAAGAAAATAATAATAGAATTATGATAATTTTAATAAATAATAAAAACTATAAAACAAAATACTATGGAAAGCAAAAATGATGTTTTTTTTAGGAAAAAAGGACCTACCTACTACGAGATAATTCGTAGCGTTCTTTCCCAGACGACAACTATGAGATAACTCGTTGGTCCTTTTTCTCCTTAAAAATATCATTTTTGATTTTTGATGATACCAATGATCTAGAAATAGAGTTTTTAGTAATATAATGTGAAAAAATCAAAATGTCATTTTTGGACAGTTTTCAGAAAATGGCCTTGGCAGTCAACGCCAAATGATTTATTGTCTAATTTTGATAAATATACTTTAAACTAATATTTATTATAAGTATATGGATAGGAGCATCAAGTGCCTTCGTTGTCTTTTGTAAATAATGATATTAAGAACTAAAATGACTCATACATTTTTTGCTTGCCACAATCTCCTCTTAGTATAGATATGGCTGTCCCAAAAGAACAATAGACACCAAACACACACACAGGCTGGTTCAACAACGGACGACCGCAAGTTTGTCAAAGCAGCTTGGCACTCAGGTGGACGTGGTGAAGGACATAGATAAATGCGCATAGTCACAAAGTGTTGTTAATTGGGCCACTGTGGCAAAGTACGCATATTACGCTAAATAAATAAATCAGCGAGGCAGACAGACACACATATGCAAACAGGCGCTTGAATGTGGAGCACAATGTCAATGAATGCAGACACTTAGCTGATGGTGAGCGCTGAATAATGTTGAAATACATATGCATGAGCTTAAAATTATGTATGTGAGTCTTTGCATTGTGACCCTAAATATGCAATAAATTCAGCAAACTTTCATTCCACTCTCAGGCTCCTTTGTGTGTGTTTGTTGCGGTGTGTGGCAAAAGTTTGGCAACTGCAATTAACATTCGTCGCATTAGCACACAGCCGCGTACACGCGCACACAGCCATGCAAACTTGAATATGCTGTGAAAATACCATTGAAGCAATGTGGCACTGTTGCAGCGGTTAAAGTGGTGGCATGGCAACTAGGCAACATTTTGTGACACCCACTTAGGTGACGTTAATGTTTAAATGCACGTTCGTAGTGTACCCACTTAGCTGTAAATGTTGCATAGTTTTTTTTTTTTTTTTTTTTTTTATAGTAGGGGGAAGCATTGAAAGCCGGAGTGCGGAACTTTAATCCGCTAAACCTAACCTACTCCCAACTCAAGACTCTTCCACGGAACCACTGATTAAGTATTACTTCGTGGGAGGGACAAGACATTTAAGTCTCCTCTATTGCGCGGACTGACGGACGCCTATTCTGTTGAAAAGATCTCAGTTTGGTCATTATGAATGCTGACGCTTCGCTGACAGCTTTCCATTTATCAGTCGACTGACACATGAGTGTCGTTAAATTATCGACCGTAAAACTACCACCTAGTGTGGTTTTTAGCTTTTCCCTTGTATTCGTAAATCGAGGGCAATAAAATAATACATGCTCAGAGTCTTCTATATACCCTGCGCATGTCGGACAATTCGGACTGATGTCGTTGTGGAATCTGAAAAGGTAGCTTCTAAAGCATCCATGTCCACTAAGAATTTGGGTCATATGAAAGTCTAGGTCCCCATGTCGTCTGTCTATCCATGAGTGGATGTCTGGTATAAGTCGGTGGGTCCATCGCCCTTTGGATGAGGAATTCCACCGCTCCTGCCACATTTTAGTGCTCTTGTTTCTCTCCTCGATCCTTGCCGATTCTGTTTTGGGCGTTGATAGCTGATATAGACGCTCGAGTTCGTCTCCCTGGATGTCAATGGGCGGCATGCTGGCTAATACTTCAGCAGCGTCGGTTGATATAGTCCGGAAACCACTTATTACTCGAATTGCAGAGAGCCTATGCACTGCAATTATTTGTTTAGCATACGCTTTTATATCCATTGCCTGTATCCAAACTGGTGCCGCATACAGTATTGCGGAACTCAATGCTTTCGCTATTAGGAATCGCCGGCTGGAACGCACACAGCCTCTATTGGTCATCATTCTCGATAGGGCATTATAGATTTTATTTGCCTTCGCGGAAGAATACTCCAGGTGTTCTTTAAATTTTAATTTGGAATCCAATATTACTCCCAGATACTTCAATTGCGGCTGTGAGGTAATCTCGCACTCCCCTATAGTGAGCTCTATTCGTTCTTCTATCTTCCTAGTACTTATGAGTAAAACTTCTGTTTTTTCCTCCGCCAGTTTCAGACTCACAGAAGAGAACCATTGGCGTAGACCATTTATGCACTCATTACATTTAATTCTCAGGTCGGCTAAATGTTTGGCTACTGCTACCACCATGAGATCATCCGCATAAGCTACTAGTTTGATATCTGTTGGTTGCTGTCTTTTTAGCACCCCATCGTACATAAGATTCCATAATAGTGGGCCTAACACTGAGCCTTGGGGTACACCACTCGAGATAGAGTAGCGTTTGGTGCCTTCGTTCGTCTCAAAAATCAGCCTTCTGTTTTTAAAGTAACTCGTTATTATGTTTATGAGGTATTCAGGGACCCGTATTTCATCCAGGGCTTTGATTATGTGTGCCCATTTTGCTGAGTTGAACGCATTCTTGACATCCAGGGTAATCAAGTCGCAGTACTTTTTTGTGCCACCTTTCCATCTTTTGCCACTTACTGCACATCTCGCCGTATCGACGACTTCTCGTAGTGCGTCAGTAGTGGATCTCTTCTTTATAAAGCCGTATTGTCTCTCTGATAGTCCACCGGCTTTCTGGATTGCTAACTCCAAGCGATTTCGTTTTATACTTTCGTACACTTTACCCATTGTGTCGAGCATACACAGGGGTCGGTACGATGAAGGTTCTTCAGGTGGTTTCTTTGGTTTTGGGAGCAGAACCAAACGTTGTACTTTCCAAGAGTCGGGGAATACCTCTTCCTTTAAACAAGCGTTGTACATTTTAGCGAAAACTCGGGGTTTTAGGCTTATGGCTTCCTTCAGAGCTCTGTTTGGTATGCCATCCAATCCAGGCGCTTTGGTGTTTTTGATTTTCCTTGCTATTGCCAATAGTTCGTCTTCCGTGACTAACGGGGGTGACTCTGCGGCTTCGTTTCGCCGCTTGGCATATGAAATCCGGTCGTGTTTCGGGAATAGTGTTTCGACGACCTTTCCCATAAAAGAGGCATCTTTAGGTTGCTGCTGCTTGTTTTAAAATCTGGACATGCATATTTTGTATGCAGTACCCCAAATGTTGCATAGTAGTTGTTGGTAAATGTTGTGCTCTATGTGTATGTGTGTGTGCAAAGGCACACATACGTATAAGAATTTATTTTATTTTAATTAATGCTCATTCAATCGAATTATTTCACAATTATATTTCAAAAATGTTATTTTGTTTGCATGCTACTTGCCACATGTGGCATATGTATTTCTGTTGCAAATAAATGTTAATTTTTTTTGTTGGAATCCAGCAGAAAGTAATTTTTAGACCTTTTCAGAAATATATTAAGTTAATGTGACTAAATGTATGCCATAAAAGAAACAAGTGATTGGAATAAGCCGGAAAATGGAAATAAAGGAAAAGACAACCATGTACAGCTCCAAAAAAAGAGCCAATAGTTATTGAATAACCACGCAGCTAGTTCTAGTGAATAGAGTTCAAGTGTAGGTAGTAGGTAGGTAAACTGGCTGTCTAACGAGACACTTAGGCCTTTAGGAGGCCCATTTTGATACCGCTATACATCAGTATGAATAGCGTCCCTAGTCTACTGGCATGTCTACACATTAGACAGTAACCTGCTGGTAGTCCTTCTAAAGTTCTTATATCATTGCTTTTAAATTTTAATAGATGACATGTACGGCCCATATTCCATTCATGCCACGTTTGCCTACATTTCGAGCAAGTCATGGATTGATTCCACCGAAACTCTGCTTTATTTTTAATATTTTTTCGATTCAAATAGCCATGGGCATATAAAATTCTTCTCTTCCAGATTCTATTTGTAAAATGGTGCTTGCTCGTGCTTGTTCTTCTACTTTACAGTTACCAAAAATATCACTATTTCCTGAAACACATTGCAGGTTTATGGTAAATTAGGACATTATATCCACTAAAACATTAAGGGATTCTTGCACTAACTTTGACAAAACCCTAAACTACTTTTGAGATCTCAAATCCGCCTGGCTGTCTGCATATACATATAGCTCATTTGCTGCAAGACCGGCATAATTCAAAAAACGTGATTTTGGAGTTAATGCTGCAGAATTGTTCGTTATATCATACTTCGTGTTGAGTGAAAAATTCATATGAATACCTCTTATATGCTCCGCTTGAGAAGAGGTGTAAGGTTGGAGTCACCGTGTAAGGTTGTAGTAAGTTGAAAACTTTAAACGCGTTTTCTGACGAATCGATTTTTTTGACTTATGCCGGTCTTGCAGCAAATGAGCGATATGTACATACATATGTATGTTTTATACATATATAACAAGTAAGGAAGGGCTAAGTTCGGGTATCACCGAACATTTTATACTCTCGCATGATAAAGTGATAATCGAGATTTCATTATCCGTCATTTACACATTTTTTTTATTTTGCTGTAAAATTAATTAGGTTAGTAGTTCCTGAGATATGGTTTTTGGTCCATAAGTGGGCGCCGCTACGCCCATTTTCAATTTTTAAAAAAAGCCTGGGTGCAGTTTCCTTCTGCCATTTCTTCCGTAAAATTTAGTGTTTCTGACGTTTTTTCTTAGTCGGTTAACGCACTTTTAGTGATTTTCAACATAACCTTGGTATGGGAGGTGGGCGTGGTTATTATCCGATTTCTTCCATTTTTGAACTGTATATGGAAATGCCTGAAACAAACGACTCTATAGAGTTTGGTTGCCATAGCTATAGTAGTTTTCGAGATATGTACAAAAAAGTTAGTAGGAGGCGGGGCCACGCCCATTTTTCCAAAAAAATGACGTCCAAATATGCCCATCCCTAATGCGATCCTTTGTGTCAAATTTCACTTTAATATCTTTATTTATGGCTTAGTTATGACACTTTATAGGTTCCCGGTTTTCGCCACTTTGTGGGCGTGGCAGTGGGCTGATTCTGCCCATCTTCGAACTTAGACTTCTTATGGAGTCAAGATATACGTGTACCAAGTTTCATCATGATATCTCAATTTACTCAAGTTACAGCTTGCACGGACGGACATACGGACAGACAGACATCCGGATTTCAACTCTACTCCTCACCCTGATCACTTTGGTATATATAACCCTATATCTGACCCTTTTAGTTTTAGGACTTACAAACAACCGTTATGTGAACAAAACTATAATACACTCCTTAGCAGAGCGAGAGTATAAAAATGAATCGCAAAATGTGTTGCTAAACGCATAACTCAACAACGCCTGGAACAATTTTCCCAATTCTTTTTTCTAAATGTTTGCTGAGGCTCAAAGATGGTTTTTACGGCGAGAAAATTTCGAATAATTTGCCGGAAAATCCCTAAAAACAGCCCTTTTTCCCATACAAACGAATGAATGTTTGTTTGTTAGTAACGGCTCGAGAACGGCTGAACCAATTTGAATGACATTTTCAGAGGTTGTTCGGTGTGGTTCGGGGAAGGTTTAGAAATAAAATAAACCGTACGCTTTTCGCGGGGAAAAGAAAAAAAAAATTATACAATTTCAAAAAGTAACCATTTTTCATAGAACTTTTTTTTTCATTTTTTTGTTTTGGTTTTTAATTATTTGAATAGTTTAAATTTGTCGTTTGCTTTCTTTATTCCAGCTATTCAAAAAAAATTTTATTGAAAATTATTCAGTGAAAACGTTATGAGTTATTAAAATTTGTTACGATGCCATGAAGAGTTCGCGCTAATATCGTCACCAACATATATGGCAGCCTAAGGCACATGACCGAGTACTCACAAGATGCGATGACATATGTACGTGCGGAAGTATGAATCGCGGTCAATCAGCAAGCGATCGTCAATTACAATGTTTGATAGACTTTATCTTGAAGCAATGTATGTTTATGTGGTGCAGTTAGATGCTGGATTTCTAGGTTGAGGAGCAAAAAAGAAGTTTGCCGTACACCACATTCTTCTTTGGATGGTGGATGGTGGTTACACCAGATTAAATTGATGAAATCATTTCAGCAGATATTCCTGATCCAGAGAAAGATCCAGTATTATACGAAGTGGTGAAAACCAATATGGTTCATGGACCTTGCGGGCACCATAATCCCTTTTCGGTTTGTATGTCTGACAATAAATGTATGAAACACGATGCATGTGCTTTTCTTTTGGAAACGCAAACTGGAAATGATGGATATCCACTCTGTCGGCGTGGCTCACTGGACGACAAAGGCAGAACATTTAGCATTCAACTTAGAGGAGTGAATATCGAAGTCGACAACACATGGATTTCATATATGCCACTGTTGTCTAATTCACATTCAAAACTCATGTCAATGTTGAATATTTCAATTTGGTGAAATCGATAAAATACGAAAGAAAATAAGAAAGAAAGTAACAGGGCGGTTATTGACCTTGAATAAGATGAGATCAGCAAGTATAGTATGGGTAGATCGCGATCCAATCACATCCAGGTGTGTACTCAACTTATGCATTAAGACGAATTTACATAATCCACCTGAAAATCGACGATTACATCTACCTTTAGTTGCTATTCATTACTTTACGCGGTTAATTTTTTTTTAGTCATTTCGTACTATGAATGCTACTTTTTGAGAAGCATGCCATCAATTACTATTGCTGGAACATGATAATCAATGGGATCAAATGATGGACGATGCGATAGCTACTTCGCATGCCACTGAAATTCGTACACTTTTTGCGATGATTATTTCGATATATCAGCCTTCAACTCAACGTCAATTATGGGATACAAACAAAATGGCATTGCCGAAGACATTTTACATCGTATTTGAAGAATTGGAAATGGGCAGATTCCTACCAGCTTGACAATGAAGACGAAGCCGAGAATTATCCAGTGGAGTTTCTCAATATTTTGGAGAGGCTTGGTATGCCACCGCATCTTTTCCGTTGGATCTGTCGTTATTATCTTTCGCAATCTTCCTGCGCACGACTGATTGTGACGCAGCTATCGAATTCAAGAAGGAAAATGCTTCTAACGATTTACCATTTCAATTCCAACGTATTCCATTTCCAGTGAAAATTGCATTTGAGATGACAATCAACAGGACACAAGGATAGTCGCATAGTGTGTGGCATAAATTTGGAAATGCTTTGTTTTTCACTCGGCCAAATATACATGGCGTGGTCACGAGATGGAAAACGATCTTTTTTGTACACCGGAACAGAAACCAAAAAATGTTGTTTATTAAGTTGCGTTACATTGAAAAAAAAAACTTAAATATTAAATTCAACCTTGTTTTCATTTCAAAACACATAATTTCACACAGGACAACGGCTGCGGGGTCAGCTAGTGTTTCTATATATTTCTTGTTGTGCGCACTCTTATTGGCTTTATTTAATTGCTGTGATATCCGTTTGGAGGACTCTGCAGTGGGCTGAAAGGCTGAAGGCGATGTTGGTATCTAGCTCTGCAGAAAATACGCCACCTCCCACTCTGTTGAGTTTAGGTGTAAATATCGCTTGTGTGAACAACTAAATAAAAAAGTCATAATTACTCTACCTTATAATATAACCTCTAGTCCAAGTACAAATAAGAACAAAGATTCATATCGCAGGAGCAGTTTTGGAGTTTGCTTAAAATTTGGTGCGATAAAATAAAAATAAAATTTATAAAACTTTACATTGCTTAGAACAAAATTTTGAACATATCCCTATATTCCAGTTTATATCTTAAATGAGCTTGTTCGAATGAAGACCTTTCCAACAAAGCTTCACATATTGGGTTGTCAAAAAAGTCTTGCGCTATTTTTATTGAATCAATTCATGTGACACCCATACATCGAGCTTCTTAGTGACTCCAAGCTTCTTCAAATGGTTTATAACGGTTTGATGACTACTATGCCGGTCTCTTTCGACCAGTGATTCAGCGATTTTATCGCAATTTTCGACGACAGGCCTTCCGGAGCGTGGCGCATCTTCGACCACCTGTACACCAGAACGAAAACGTTGAAACCATCGTTGTGCGGTTTGTGCGGTGGAAATGGAAACTGTATCGGATCCATAAACTGCACAAATTTTATTGGCGGCTTGAGATGCATTTTTGCCTTTGTCGTAGTAGTACTGTAAAATATGCCTTATTTTCTCTTTATTTTGCTTCATGTTTGCAACGCTATAACTCACGAACGCCTTAAAAGAAACGACAATCAATCAAACACGTGAAATGAGCTTTCCAGAAAGGTATAACATGTCCCGATGTGACGAATAAAACTAGAACTACGCGCTTTCAGCGCCAACTAGAAAAAATACCGCAAGACTTTTTTGACAACCCAATCTCATAAAACGTGAACATAGATAGTTAAGCCCAACCAAAATCTTTGCCGTACTTTGTACCCCCCAGCCAGATACAATGCAATTTTCCATCGAACTGACACAAGGTATGCACTACGCGAATGGCTCCTTCTTTTCGTGATAACAGAAATTATCCTCGATCAGGCTATGCAACCAAAAGTACCACAGTTTAATATTTCATTCTGCTCTGGACGGCTCCGCCATCAAAATTAATTTAATCCATGGATATAAAACTTGTTTTACCAAAACGGGGATCACACTGCTAAGTCAGACCTATTAATTTTCACTCTGCCAAATTTCGAATATTCAAATATATCGAACAATCCGTGAGCCCCAAAGATACCTTAGATTTTTGTTCCTACTAAATTGTACTACATTTGACGAATTTTGGTTCGGAAAAAAATTAAAAGAGGGAACAAATTAGGTCGCTTTGAAAGGAACTTGATCACAAGCCGCAGAGCTTAATAGGTCTCACCTAATTGTTAGTTAGCAATTCACTAGTTACAGGGTAAACTGTTTTATCTCTGAATCTCTGAAATAAACTTTTATGGTGACGTTAAATTTGAAATATACTGAAGCTTATTGTGCTTTTCAGTGTTTACCACCAGCTATAAATCAGAATTTAGAAAAAAATATGCTGGTCCTTTAAGAAGACTACAGATTGCAGTTACTATTCAACTAAAATCGAAACAATTTCAGTGAATATTTGTTGACATAAATTCAGATCTCAAAATGAAGGGTTGATGATCTACTTCCATATTAACACTCGGTTACGTGAAAAATTATTGTTTTGACAACTTAAGAGGAATTTGGTTCATGGGTCTAGCAACTTTGTATTTGGACTCCTTTAAATTGGAAAAAAACAAGGCCAATTTACTTTGCAGTTTGTCTGACTTTCTTGAGTCATCCTTATTCTTTTTCTCTTTTGGGGCGGACTCCGCTGCAGTTACAGCCAAGTTTATAACAGCGCGCCAATCATTCTTCCTTTTCGCTGTTTGGCGAAAATTGGAGATTCCAAGAGTAGTCAGGTCTTTTTCCACCTGCTCCTTCCAACAGAGTGGAGATCTTTCTCTGCTTTCCCAGCAGCTACTGCTCCGAATACTTTCAGAGCTGGAGTATTTTCGTCCAGACGACATGACCTAGCCAGCGTAGCCGCTGTCTTTTAATTCGCTGAACTATGTCACTGACGTAGTATATCTCATACAGCTCATCGTTCCATCGAATGCGATATTCGCTACCATACAACTTTTACAGAACCTTCCTCTAGAAAACTCCCAACGCCGACTAATCAGATGTTGTCATCGTCCATGCCTCGGTATCATATAGTAGGACGGAAATAATAAGTGTCTTATAGAGTTTGGGTTTTGTTCGCCGAGAGAGGGCTTTACTTACCAATTGCCTTGACATTCCGAAGTAGCACCTGTTGGCTAGATTTATTCTGTGTTAAATTTCGAGGCTGACACTGTTGTTGCTGTTAATACTGGTTCCAAAATAGACGAAATTATCTACAACTTCAAAGTTATGACTGTCAACAGTGACGAGGGAGCATAGTCGGGAGTGGCACGACTGTTTGTTTGATGACAGCAGATAATTTGTCTTACCTTCTTTCACTATCAGACCCAATTGTTTCGCTTCACTATTAGTTTTACAGGATATTCAGACAAAGCGTCATGGAGGCAGCTCCTTTTCGTGCTGTCAAAAGTAGCTTTGAAATCGATGAAAAGGTGATCGCTCCTCTTTTCACGGCTATTTTCCAAGATTTGGGGCTTGGTGAACATCTAGTCAATTGTTGGTTTTCCATGCTTAAAGGCTCTCTGAAAAGGTCTTATCAATTTTTTGACGATGGGTTTAAGTCTTTTACGCTCGATAGAACTTTATATGCGATGTTGAGGAGGCTTATCTTAGGGTAGGTGGCGCAGATTGTAGGGCCTCCTATTTTGTGGATTGGACAGAGAACACTTAAATTCCAATCGTCGGGCAACCTTTCTACAAAGGTGCTGATGCATGTTCCTTATCAGTTCTTCGCCGTCTTGTTGGTATTCTATAGACGGATAATTGTTATTCGACCTTCTTCATGGTCGGGCAATACATAGAAGGTCTGCTTAATTGCCATCAATTGAGAAAGCGGATTCGAAATATTTTAGTACTACGCTTTCCCTATCATTCAGTGGGCTGCAAAATTCATCCATAATTTTTGTATGCTCAGGGCATGAGTCACTAGATTACCTCGGGGGGCTCTACAAGAGTATGCTCCGGTCTTGAAACTTTCTGCTAGTCGCCGCATCTTTTCAGTAAATATTCGAGCATTGTCCCTGTCGGCCTGCTTGTCAAGGCTTACGTACTCATGAATTCGGCCTCTCTCTATTTTGTCTGCAAATACGTCTCGCTTCCCTCTTCAGCTCTCGATAGCTAGACCATCCGGCACGTGTTGTAAACGATTGTAACGTTGCTAGCTAGAAAGTCTGCTTTCTCTCCACTGCGACACGACATTCCTCACCGCACCAGGTGACCTTTTAAATTTTCCGGAAACAAATTGTTTCGTTTGAAACCGTACGTAAGGACTTTGAAAGGCCGTCCCCAAGTTCCTTTATACCGAGCCTTAAGTTACATCGCCCTTCTCTTCTTCGGGGTGTGGGGGCCCGAGTGATGCGGATTGTGGCTAGACGTGACTTCTAGAACTCATCGACGGATTCTCTCTCCTACCACGAATGCCACATCGAATTTAAGCTCTTTTATATGGCCACTGTAGTAAATGCCACCTACTTATCTCAGTCCTTGTTCAGTCCATAGAAGACCACGGTGATATCCGCCTCCTCCTCCTCGTCGCACTCTACAGAGGACACTGCAGGCTCAGGAAGCACTTTTTTAACATGGGCATAATATCTTGCGCAAACTTCCGGTTCTGCGACTTGGTACAGGAAACACCAGCACACCTGATTCTGGATGGTCCAGCAATTTACAGAAGAAGGATTAAGGCCCTGGGTTCCATCTACATGGACAGGGATCACATCAACTCAGTAACGCTCAGCAGACTCCTGGAATTATTCAGGATGCTGGACCTTGCTGACTATATGTGACATAGGAGAGGGCACAATAGACCCTAGGTAGCAGTGAAATATCTCAGTATTAACTATCTATCTACCTACAGGATACTTGGTCTAAGAGCGGAAGTGTGAGCTGCAGGAGCCATATGTAAAAGAATCATCCAGTAAGGCAGTAAACGATAAAGTTATATAAGCACAATAACAGACCTTAGTCTGCACTTTAAAAGCTATTCGTTTTGGTATTACAGTCAATTACTTTCTTACTCAAAGAGCATCTTTCGGATGAGCGGATGGAACAAAGCTCAAGGAAAAGGCTGGGAATCTACTATTGGGAACTCTCAATACACTCTTGTTTCTGATTTCCAGACAACTTTGATGTCTTTCATGCAGAAATGCCAGTCATCAAGGTAGTACCAGATGTACTTCTCAGAAGTGTGGCTTCTTTTAGTGAGATATGCTTCATCCCCGATAGCTGAGCTGCTATATAGACCTTGAGCTCGCTTTGTCTGAATGCCTGGTTGCAGCGAAATCGTCAGAAATTGTAAAGCAGATGAGCCTCCAAGAAAAGGTACCCGTAACAAAATTATGTCAAGATGGAAAAAGCAGGGCCCTATCTTCCTTCACTCGGGCGCGTGCATGTTCAGCAAGCATTGGTCAGCAACAAGCACTTGTGGGGCTGCGAAAGCTTTCTCGGCCAGAGTGGAACATAAAAAGTCCATCAAACTTCTATCTCTCAGGAAGTCTCACATCGCCGTAATGATATGGCACCTAACCGGACACTGTCCCATTGGCACGCGCTGAGCATAAAAGTGAAATGGAAACATCTACAGACTTTATCCTCTACTGTTCACTCAGCGAATTGGCTGGATTTAGGCGTTCTGTCGATATCCGACGGTATTTTTTCAACACTTAGGAGTTCGGGACAAGCCATGTTGGTTCATTCGTTACCTCAAGACTAATCAGCCTCTTTACCCAAATTAAGTTAAGTCCTCTTTTCTCGACTACATTCAGTAAAGCTTGCGGTTCTTCCGTGAATTTTTATATCGATAATAAGAGCTTATTATTAGAACTTTGCTTTTGCAAATTTCGGACCCCGACAATACGGATTAGAAGGTATTAAACATAGGCCCGTCATTACTGTCCTCCAAACTCTCAAATGAAGGTTTGTCAGTATTTTCATTTCAGGTCAATGGAGCCATAATATCTTTGCTCATTGCAACAAATCAGAAACTAAGCGCTGCTGTTCACCACCAACCTCTCAGCTCTTACCCAGCATACGCCACTCAGCAGTCATACACTTCCTTTATTTGCTTTAATTGGAGTACAATTTACAGTCACATGCTTCGTTGCGTGTCAACAAAGTGCCAGTATCTGTGCAGCAGCTCAGTACTCGTCTATGGCAGCAGGAGAAGCCACACTTGCAACATTGTCAACAGCAGCAGCTCTAACCAGCCAGCACTTGTGCCACCACTTGTGGCAGGAAACGCAAAGTGCTGGCAATGTTCGGACGAAGGCGAGCGTCGGTGCAGTCGAATTGTGGCGCAGTTTTTATACTCTCGCAACAAAGTTACTAAGGAGAGTATTATAGTTTTGTTCACATAACGGTTGTTTGTAAGTTCTAAAACTAAGAGTCAGATATAGGGTTATGTATGCCAAAGTGATCAGGGTGACGAGTAGAGTTGAAATCCGGATGTCTGTCTGTCCGTCCGTCTGTTCGTCTGTCCGTCCGTGCAAGCTGTAACTTGAGTAAAAATTGAGATATCATTATGAAACTTGGTACACGTATTTCCTGGCTCCATAAGAAGGTTCAGTTCGAAGATGGGCAAAATCGGCCCACTGCCACGCCCACAAAATGGCGAAAACCAAAAACCTATAAAGTGTCATAACTAAGCCATAAATAAAGATATTAAAGTGAAATTTGCCACAAAGGATCGCATTAGGGAGGGGCATATTTCGACGTAATTTTTTTTGGGAAAATGACCGTGACCCCGCCTCTACTAAGTTTTTTGTACATATTTCGGAAACTACTATAGCTATGTCAACCAAACTCTACAGAGTCGTTTCTTTCAGGCATTTCCATATACAGTTCAAAAATGGAAGAAATCGGTTAATAATCAAGTCCACCTCCCACACAAAGGTTATGTTGAAAATCACTAAAAGCGCGTTAACCGACTAACAAAAAACGTCGGAAACACTAAATTTTACGGAAGAAATGGCAGAAGGAAGCTGCACCCAGGCTTTTTTTTAAATTGAAAATGGGCGTAGTGGCGCCCACTAATGGACCAAAAACCATATCTCAGGAACTACTAATTTAATTAATTTTACAGCAAAATAAAAAAATGTGTAAATGACGGATAATGAAATCTCGATTATCATGCGAGAGTATAAAATGTTCGGTGACACCCGAACTTAGCCTTTCCTTACTTGTTCAATTTAATGAGGTGCTTATTTTAATTTTCACTTGCTTGCACTGGCGAGTGTGCAGCAAGCAATACGCCAAGCAGTGCCACATCAGTAGTGGAGGAAGTGCGGACGACAAATGTTGCAAGCCAAACGCAGGCGTCTGTGCCGCAGCCGGATGCTTCACAAGTACCTTGCATAAACATACACTCTCTCTCAGTCAAAGGCTTACCGGTGTATATTTGTATGGATGGTGTTGTGTGTTTGCACTGGAGTTTATACGCACCTCTTCGTTTTGTTGACAGATGCATGTCAACGTCTATCTGCTGTGCACAAGAGAAAAGAGGAAAAAAAGAGAAATGTTTGTGGTAAAATAATTTGCGAAAAGGATAATGACAGGATATTGTAATTGACAGTAGTTGCAGACACAGCAAAGGATATATTGTGTTAAGGGACAACAACAACATCTCAAAGTATGAGTCTTTTGACTGTAATTCCGTGTGCATAACCACAAGGCGGAAATGTAAAATAATGGGCGGCAAAAAAGTTCCAAAACATAGATGGGTTAAACAACTTTAGCGGTATGTATTTTATTTTGATTTTAATTAGGAAAAGTAAAAAACTTGCAATGAAATTTAAGCATTAGTTTTATTGACTTCTCTCAGCTTGCTGCTTGACTATTTAAAGTACTTCATGTATTTCAGATATCCGTAGCTTTTAATCGGTTTGTTGCGAAGCGATCTATTCATGGCATATTTTGAAATTGTGTTGATGTAGCTCATTTTAGCCAGTTTGATACAACAGAAGATCCCCAGTTATAGTCCCATGTATTCTATTTAAACGGCATAGACTGTTACAGCTCTTAAGACTTCTAATCTTTGGATAACAATATTTTATCAGAAGGCCTTCCTAAGAAAATGGAGATCCACAATCTTAGTCTTATCGACCAGGGCTTTCGGAACTTACAGAGATATCTTGCCTCAATACTATAACAACTTCAACTTCATTAGGGTAATACATCCCCTCAACCCCGTAGAATATTAAACCCTATGGGGTTATGCTGAAACAGTCTGAAATAGTCTTTCTCTTTTTAAGTGGATTAAAGGAGATGAGGTAAATTTATCACTTTTTCATCCTGAAAATTACTGAATACAACTAATTTTTTTTTTATATTTGCTACTTTTTAGATATCTTTAGTACTACCTTGACAAATTTATATACAAATTATTTATGCTGTTCTTTTAGGGCTTCGATATTGAAAGGGAATACTGGAGTTCTCGCGAATGCTGATAAGTTTTAAGGAGTGATCCGACATCTGTAGATAGCTTCTATCTCCTATCGTCGACGGCCAGGCAATCTATTTCAGTCGATAACGTATGATCGAGGATTCTTTGTCAAACCGAATATAGAACTTGAGAAAATGTTTTATCGTATTGTATTTTTATTTCCATTCTAACCCCAATCTTATCAAATCTGAATGTAAACTTTCTGCCACCGCTAAAAAAACTAGAACAACACCACAGATTTGCTAAAACAGTTGGTCAGTTCGCTTCCGTTCGAGCTTGAGGAAAAGCCGGATGGATATTCTTGTAGTTTGAAAGATATATTACAAATAAATATAGACAGTATCATTTGATAGGTGATCTTGTGCATTTATCTCAGCTTTTAAACGCTGACACCGAGATTTTTGAGGCTTCATATATTTATGATAAGCATACTCGTATTAGACGTCTTTGTTTTTTTCCTACTCAGAAAAAGAATATATACTAGATTAGTTACACTTACCGTCTCAGATAACCATTACAAGAACAAAAAACAACATTCTTTTCTTACTGAACTTTACTGCAAATTCACTTTTTAATATCACTTACATGTTTCAGACCTATAGTAAGTTTTGATTCTTCAGAGAGCCCAACAGAAGAAATACTGCAAAGAGGTCATAATCCCAAAAGAAAAACCTTTTATTGTGTTAGAGCTTCCCTATAAACTATATTTGATGTTGTTTTATTCTGTGGCAACAAAATAAATTGATTTTCAGGGGCTCCGACCCGCGATAGTCCAACATACATTTGACCGTGAGTAAAACATTTCTTTCGCAGGTCGATCCCTACTAATTCGAAGGTTTGACCTTGGGACTTGTTAATCGTTAATGCGAAAGATGTTTTTCTTTTTGGTATAATATTTTCGAAATAATTTTTACAAGTCAGATATTCTATTTTTTTCTATTATATTTGCTTTCTGTTTAACTTACTTTCTACCATCACGTCACTTATTGACTGCGTTGATTTTCCTTTCACGCACAGCGTTTGTGATTTGATTGTGTCGTCATTTCTGTTTCTTTGACTCACTTATTTATTTTTGAATGATGTGTTACAAACTAATTACAATAGAGAATAATAATTTATTAAGACTGTGTTTGATAAAAAGAGTGCTTGTGGTTAACTATATCATGCAAATATTGGGTTAGAAAAACTAGAAAAAGTAACTGTTTATTAAGTGAATGAAGCAGGAAGACTACACATATAAGAGAAGAGAAAAGACAATAAATTATCACCAAGTGTAATTTAAAATTTTTCCTTTACAAAAAAGCCAAAGAAAATGTCACTTCATTTATCTTTTTCAAACCACAAACTGCTTTTCAAAGCTTTCGAATTTTTAGTTTTAATTTCTTTAATTTCCCTTAAAATTTGTCTGCGCCCAAAAAGCAAGATGCTTATATTGTAAAACAAGTAATAGCATAATTAAAAAATATAACGCTAGCAATTGATCTAATACCAAAAAAAAAAGTGTGCAACTCCAGCCAGTAACCGCTTCTGTGTGCAGTTAAAAACCACAACAAATAATAAATAACGAATTTATTTTTGTTTTACAAACACTTTTTTCTGCACTAATTTGTCAACGTTGATGAGAAAATTATGTTTTTCTCTTACAATAACAGCAAATTAATGGTGTATATCGTTTGAAAAAGAAAAGAGAGAAATAAACATTTTTAAAATATATAAAATAGTGTTAAAGCAGCGGTCTGTATGCAGCTTTTGTGCCAAAAAACATAGCATGCGATTATTATTTTTTTTATGTAATGAAATGTATCTGCAGAAATATTTTGCCGTTCTCTAAATTTTTTTTATGTAATACTAGGAGCGACCCGCCCCGGCTTCGCACGGATGCAATGCTGATGCTAAAGACATTACAGAAAAACTGTGAACATTGCAGTGGATGTTGTTACATACACATAGCGGCTTCGCACGGGCACTCAACATGACATTTACACAAATATTCACAATTTTTTGCGTCGAATTTAAAAAAAAATATGAAATTTAATTCTTATATATTATTTAAGATTTTTTTGTACTTTTTCATTGTTTATATTTTTTTTGTTTTTGTTTTTGTATTTTTTATTAGTGTTTTTTATATTTTTTTACGTTTTAATTTTTTTGTTTAATACATTTCTTTTGTTTGTTTTTTCTCAATATGAGGTTTTTTTGTTTATCTTTTTAATTATTGCAAAGAGGTCATAATCCCAAAAGAAAAACCTTTTATTGTGTTAGAGCTTCCCTATAAACTATATTTGATGTTGTTTTATTCTGTGGCAACAAAATAAATTGATTTTCAGGGGCTCCGACCCGCGATAGTCCAACATACATTTGACCGTGAGTAAAACATTTCTTTCGCAGGTCGATCCCTACTAATTCGAAGGTTTGACCTTGGGACTTGTTAATCGTTAATGCGAAAGATGTTTTTACCGGAAATTGAAGCCGTTTAAATGGGATTGGCAGATCAGTCGAGATCATCGGTATCCTCGGTATATGAGCCAGTTGACCAGCTGCTGGGCCAGTAATAATAGTTGCTACAATTAAATTGTCCTTTAACTCTTTAATAAGCAGCCTCGTCCCATTACACATGTTCGGAGGGCTTAAATTTCTTAAAAGCATTATTGGGATTCCAATTTTTAGCGACAACTCATGTGGTGGCAGTCCAGAAGGGTTCAACGAATTTAAAAATTCCTGTGGATAATGGACTGCGTCTTCGATATTAGTCACATTGTCGATTGATTTGTATGTTTTAATTTGGCCGGGGACTTTTTGAACTATTAGATTGTTTATTTCATTAACAGTATCATTCTTAGGAGACACTATAGCCCTAGAACATAGCCAATGAAAGTCCTTTTGGTGCAAATTCTCGATATCAGGGTATATAGCATCTATTAAGTTTTCCAAATTATGGAGTAATTGACCTAGGGACTCATCCAGAAGAATGTCACAATGATCGCTTAAATTTGGAGTGGGAAAAATTCCTTCTCCAAGTTTTAGCAGTTGTTGTGGGAAATCGCTATCAGTGATTCCATGAACATGAGCTCTCATATTCGTTCGTAATTTCAATGTTTCAATTGAAGCCCATAAGGGTGACGATTTCAAGCATGCCTTGATGATATCTGCTCGCGTGCCTCTGTTAATAACGGGGAGAGTTTGTCGAAAATCTCCCGCAAAAACAAATGTAATCCCGCCCATGACTGCAGAGGAGTTCCTTAGATCCTGTAAGGTTCTGTTCACGGCCTCTATATGTGCTCTATGGCTCATCGTGCATTCGTCCCACATAATCAATGAGGCGTCTTGTAGTAATTTACCAACAGGCCCATTTTTGCGGATAGAACATGTAGATTGTTGCTCAAGATTTACGGATAGCGGAAGTTTAAAAGTAGAATGAGCAGTTTTTCCATCCATCAAGAGAGTTGCAGCAATTCCTGAGGAAGCAACTGCTATTGCTATCTTCCCCGATTCTCTTATCTTAGCAAGTATCAAATTAGCAAGAAACGTCTTTCCTGTTCCACCGGGTGCATCCAAAAAGAAAACTTTTCTTTTGTCATTAATGACGCTGTCGACTATAGTTTCAAAAGCATCTCTTTGATCTGGGACTAATTTTGGTTGGTTTTCATTAACAAAAGGGGTCAAATTATGTGTATCATAGCGATTAGTCATTGTCTCTGCTCCATTATTTTCTGTACGAACTGAACATGGTAATCCAAAGTCCCTTAGGCTTTTGTCATTTAATTGCATCAGTTTATTTTCTATTTGTATCAGCCCTTGGTTGTAAATTTCCGCATTGTATGGTAAGGTGAAATTTAGATTTTGCTGTCTGATTCTGTGTCTAATATCTTCACATAAATTGTCTTTGAAAATGTCCCATAATTTTAATGGTTCCGATGGCTGACAAAATAAAAGTATAACTACAAACAATTCTCTCAGTTGTTGTGAACATTGAGAAAGCAAAGCTTCTCTCAGAGTATTTTCCCAATGGTCATCGTTTTCTAGCAAACCTCTAGCACGGCAAGCAGCTTGATATGTTTTTTTGAGAACTCCGTCAACGGTTTTCAAGTACTGGAATGAGGTTGGGCCCCGTACGTGATGTAGCAACATCCTAAGATAGAAACACTCGGATTGAGAAGGATGGACACAGTAGACTCTGCCTAAAGCTGCATCTTTTTTTATTCCTGGATGGCCAACTACGTTCTCACCACGCTTCCTTCTTGTGAACTTATTATTGGCCCATGTATAGTATTGCGGGACTTCGTGGTATAGAAGTGTTTTTGCGAATTCATCTTCATTACATAGCTCAAAAAAAGCCAGCAAAGTTGTTTTACGTGGATTTTGGGCCACTTGTTCTGCCGTTTCTGCGGTAAAATACACCCTTTGGCCATTTTCTAAGTGAACAGCTAACTGCAAGACTGTAGGATGTCGCTCGTGGATCGGAAATTCCAATATTCGCCAGGCAGCTTCGGAAGTACTTATGTAGCGGCCATTCACGTAGTTTTCCACTTCATCATTTGGGTTTCTGACGCCAAATGTGGCTTGATCCGATCCTTTATTTATGTATTTACAAATGTATTTGATGGCTTGAACTGAGTGACAGTACTCAACATTTATGTGAGCATTGAACGTCCTGCACAAAAGTGGAGAATAAGGGACAATCCAGCTATTATCTATAGTGAAATTACTGCCTCTGATATTGAGCGAAGCGCTCTGACCTCCATTTGCGGCATCACGACGACGATATACTGGATATCCGTCATCTCCGGTTTGAGTTTCGTTGACCAAACGTCGCGGGTATTTTTTTGTGCAAATTCCGTTTTTCATACATGGTGCTGTTAAGTTATGTTCTCCGCATGGTCCGTGCACCATATTTTTAGTTACGATATCGTACAATATTGGATCGTTTTGTTGGTTGGGAAGTTCCGCAACTATGACCCTATCAATTTCGTCTGGTTGGATTTTTGTCTCTAGCCAAAACAGCATATGACAGTGTGGTAAACCTCGCTTCTGCCACTCCACACTCACCATGTAACATTTCACTTTGCCGAATATTTCATCTTTGTTGAATAATTTTATGAATTTCTTCATTTTTAAGTGAAACACCCTTGAAATGATGTCATGACGATCAAAAGATCGCTGACCAGGTAGTAGTTCCGCTTTAATTTCAGGCCATTCAGGATTGCACGTAAACGTGACAAATAAGTCTGGTCTGCCGTAGTTTCGGACATACGTCATCGCGTCTTGTGTTTTTTCATGCAGGTAACGTGGAGAACCTGTAAATGAAGATGGTAAGATTACGCGCTGACCGATATTTGATGGGTCAACATTTCCGTCTTGATTTAAAGCGTCTCTGAGATGAATGTATTCTTCAGCCCTTAGTCTCTGTTGGTTACGACATATGTAATTCAATCGTTCCGATATCATCTTTGCCATCATATCGACAATATATTGGCTAAATAAGTCCCTGTAATAATGTAATGGATTAAAACTGTTTGCTCTAACCATCAACCTGAATGCATAAAATTGCATGCACGTCACAGTTTTGTTACGCGCTGTACCTTCCTGTGGAATGGTTAAATAATAACCGTCTTCTCCTTTAACGAACATTAAGGGATACTGTAGTGGATCATATGATCGATGTAACTCGGATACCCTTTTAAGTTGGCCGTCTCTTCCGTGCAGCACTATGTCTCTGGGGCCTTTTTCTTCGTCAACCAAGAGAACAGCTACCTCGTTTACAGCTGGAGAATTGTATCTACCCGGGTGAGCAGTCTGCGGTGGGCGGTCGGAAAGAATAATTAGCTTTAAATTATCCGAAGAGTTGCGTTCAATATTTTGTTTAAAGCTTCGTATATATACGTTGTGGCTTTTCAGTGCTGTCTGTAGTTCATTAATTAAATCTATTTTTAGCGTTGGAGCTATGTTTGCCCTCAACGATAGCTGATCTGCGTCTGAAATAAAATATATCTGTAAGCATTGTGGATTTTGGCCTGATGGTGGTAAAAGGCTACCAATAAGATGATATACCTGGCCCTCTATTTTGAAAGTTGGCATAAAATTACCTTCTCTTATTTCTTTGGCGCCAAACGAAGTCATTTGAAAAAGGCTATTGTACTTACGGATGTTGGTTAGGAAATGTCTAGATAGCGAATGATTATTTGTCAAAAGATTTTTTATTGGCTGTGGTGGTTCTTGAATATTGGGGATAATAACTTTTCCAGAAGCACAACACATACCATTAGTTTCATCGACCCATTTTTTGGCAGAACACTTAGGGCAAATCTTATTCATGTCGCCGATTTGGACGGAAGACTGTTGAGCATAATCAATCTGTGGATCGTATTTAAAAGCCGATCTGTTACTGTGAGCTACAACTCGATTGCGAACTCTAGCTCTTGAAGTCTGTTGTCGTTCTCTCTGGTCTTGAAGGCGTTGGGAACGCTCAGAGCTTGATTCCCTAGTGCGGGATTGTATACTTCTGAAATTTTGCTCTTCAAGCCGCTGCAAACGCTCAGTACTTGACTCTCGCGCGTGCACATGAGAAGTTCTTAAATTTTGTTCAGCTAGGCGCTGCGAACGCTCAAGACTGGACTCCCGCGCGCGTCTTTGAGAGGTTCTCATGTTTTGTTCAGCGAGCCGTTGCGAACGCTCGGTACTCGACTCTCTGGCACGCGATTGCGCCGCATATTCTCTCTGACTTAAAAGACGATTTTCAGTTTCAGATGAAGATTCTTTATTTCGACATATTTTTGTGGCCCTGGCATGGGAATTTTTTCTAGAAAGTTGAGATCTTGATCTTTTGGGCATTTTTTTTTAAATGATAAAAGAAAAAACGCCTTTAAACTAATCTTTGAGGTTCTTACAACTATCTACTATAACAACATACAAAACTACAACCTATTTATTAAAATTAAATCATAAAACTTATTCAATTCATTTCTTAGGATAACTAAATGCACAATATAATATGAAAAGAACTTTTTGAATGGGTTTAGTTACCTACTAAACGAAGTATTATCAAGCGACAAAATATTATAAAGCGACAATTTTTTTAATTCCGCACACGACCATTCAGTAGGAAGCCGATCGCGCGAGTGATCTTAACCAAAGAATGTATAATAACACTGCATATACATATAATACATATGTACATTATTGCAACATTGAGATCAACATTCTCATTGAAATCAATATTCTCATTTCTCTCTCCTATTCTTCTTTTGGCGCAATTTCACATCAATTTATTGCTTTTTAACCATTTCCAATTATTACAACAGTTTTAGCCGTTAAAAATTAACCAATCCAAAGCATACTCTCTTTTATTGGATTTTGGCATATGCATAAAGTCAACATTCTCATTGAAATCAATATTCTCATTTCTCTCTCCTATTCTTATTTTGGCGCAATTTCACACCAATTTATTGCTTTTTAACCATTTCCAATTAATACAACAGTTTTAGCCGTTAAAAATTAACCAATCCAAAGCATACTCTCTTTCATTGGATTTTGGCATATGCATAAAGTCAACATTCTCATTGAAATCAGTATTCTCATTTCTCCTATTCTTATTTTTGCGCAATTTCACCCAATCCAGGGCATTGAATTTTTGCATACATATTGACATTGACATTTTTCATGTTCTTTATTAATGTGGTGTAGTTTGTCGTGTTCCTTCATAAAATGGTGGAAAATTTGGGTAGAGGAGTATATATCGCTTTTATTGTACGTATACCACAATAAATTCTCTACTTCCAAAGTTGGCTTTGGTGCTGTGTGCTTAGCTGATCAACATTTTGCAACTCCGAATATTTTGTTCGGGTTCAAAGCCTACATGAACTTCTAAAATATGTAAATATTTTTTGACTTTTTTGTTTTTTTATTTCATTTTATTTTATTTCCATTTTAATTACAATTTATTTGAATATTTGCCCTATAATTATTTTTTTGTAATAGACATTATTCAAATTTTCCCTTATGCGCATATCAAAGAACATCTGCGTGGGCAATTTCTATAGAGTAGTAACCTTATAGTATGGTGTAGTTTCTCTGATACATTTTCTGTTCTCATGTTCCTTTATATCGTGGTGCACGCAATTGGCAAGTTCCCTTATAGAGTGGTAAACATTGGCTTGCTTTCCCTTTTGAATGGTGTGTTCCTTCATACTGTTCGAAATTTTTTCGATTACTCTTCGAAATTTTTTCGATGTTCCCTAATGTCACAGCTAACATTTGCTCCTTCTCATTATTATACATTCTTTGTCTTAACCCTGACGCCTACAACTCTACAACGCATAGTTCGCCGCCGAGCGACTTTTAAAAATTTTTAACTCGTGATATCTTTTGAATGGAATGTCAGAATCTAATAATTCAAAAAGTTATGTAAAGGTTTTGAAGCGATCTTAAATAATAAATCATTTATTTTGATAAGGATCAATACTAAGGTATAAATAAAGAGCCTTTTCAAGTAGTGGTATTTTAATTAATTTTTTTATATAAAATCGCTTATTGTGACAAAACTATAATAGTTAGAGGTATGACGTTTTTTGTAGATAATGATAAGTTCTACAAAATTGTAGTATATCACTTTGTTATATCTTCAATCGTTTTCGCAGCATTCGCGATTAAAGAAAGTTTTTTGGTATTTTTTTTACATTATCGGAGTTTTGGTAAGGAACCCTATTTTTTTTTTTTAACTAAATATAGCCTATGTCACTCAGGGATAGTATAGCTTTCCAACGGTGAAAGAATTTTTCAAATCGGTTCAGTAGTTTCGGAGCCTATTCGAAACAAACAAACAAAAAAACAAACATTTCCTCTTTATAATATTAATAAGTAAGTATAGACTAGAGAACCCGTCCACGCTTCACTGTGGCTGATACATAGATAATACTAATACTAATCTATATGATTTCTATTAGTTGGATTATAACTATTAGTTAATGAGATATAGCATTTTTGTGAAGCAACTTGTGTTATTTTACAAAGAAATGGATCATAAAGCATTTCGTGTGTTAATAAAGCATTGCTTTTTGGGGGAAAATACTGTTAAATTTTTGCTTACGGATATCCACCGTTGATAACCTGGAAACAGGCAAATTGAGCAAAGTAGGTGCCTCGCAAGTTCATAATCCAACAAAAACAACGAATAACTGATTCTGAGAAGTGTTTAAGTGCTCTCTAATCGGAATAAAGCTGAAATTTTTCGTTGGTGATATAAACAAAGCTCCATCATTTCCTACTGGAGTCCAATCGGCAGTCATTCTAGTGGACTGCACATGATGAACCGGTTCTCAGGCGTGGAAAAACGAAAAAGGCGGCTGGAAAAGTTATAACATCAGTCTTTTGGGATGCACGTGGTATAATAAATACCCAACGACTGATTACTGAACCAGTTATAATCTATTCCACTACATATTTGGTTGCTGTTCTTTTCTACTATTCCAAATACTTAAAAATTGTATTATTTTTGAGAAGACTCAGTTTAAAATTGTTTGCGTATATTCAAATGATTCCTACAAACATGAATTTTGAACAAATGCTTATTATTTGAAATATAATTTTTGTAAATATGAGTTGTATTAAATTTTGACATAAAGAGATAAAAGGTATCCTATGTACTTACCATGGTTCTAAGCTACCTCTTCACCAATTTTCAGCCAAATCGGTTAAGCCGTTCTTGAGTTATAAATGGTGAAACTAACAACAACTTTCTTTTATATATACAGATAATTTATTCACGTATTTAAGTAAAATGATTTAAACAAAATAATATTATTAAATGAGATTAAATTTTTCTCAAACAAATAATAAGTTAAGTTGTTATAAAATGCAATTATTTATAACAATCAAAACACCGAAAAACCAAAATGCCGACATATGAATATAATATGTGAGAAAATGGATGAAAACGGATAATATTTAATAATTTTGTAGTTATGAAATTAAAGTTCGTTTAGTTTTTTCCAAAAAGGTTAACACGTTCGCGGACGCAAAAAATTATTATATATTATACTAGCTGACCCGGCGAACTTCGCCCCGCCCAATTTTTATTTTTTTTTGGACGTCATAGACTCGTATAACTTTACCACAAATAATATAAACTTCAAACAACGCATTTTCATTTAATGTTTTTAATGTTTGTAGCGCCATCTACTGTAACATACCGCACTTACTCAATACCGCTCTTAGCGCCACCAACTGGTGGATAGCTCTTTGCTAATAATAAACAAATAATTTGCAATAAATAAATAATGCGACTATAAGGAGAGTTATAAACTATCCTATCTTTCAAGTTGGACCAAACTGCACACAGTGTTAAAAATTTCATTAAAATCGGTTCAGTAGTTTAAGAGTCCATCGCAAACAAACAATGTGACACGTGATTTTTATATATTAAGATTATTTGAAACTAGTTGTAATATCCGAAATCTAATTAGACATATATTATAAGAGTAGTCAGAACATCGTATTTTAACCGTTACATGCAATGAATGCTATAGCATCCACGACGATATAGTTAATACTTTTCAACCAGAATGACGTGAATAATTTGTAAATACACTGAGAAAAGATAAAATAATATGAAAGTATCTAATGAACCAATTGGTCATTATTTTGAAATGTGTATTAATTACAAAAACTTAAGATTGTATAAAATTAAATGAATAAAAATTAGCTTTAAAATTTGAATGCTATAGCATACACATCGTTTTGCATCAGTATGAAAATGAATGCTATAGCATTCACGTCGTTTTGCATCAGTATGAAAATGAATGCTATAGCATTCACGTCCGCGAACGTGTTAATGCGTTACGAAATAGAAGGTGAATTAGGTGCTACAGCTAATTGTTATTAATAATATTATTGATTTCTGGTAAGTGTGTGTTTTAAAGTTGTGGTTTAATATATGTTATAAGGTATTATTCAAGTTTTTTACTGAGAAAAAACTGCAGCTGCGTCGTCAGTCTGGAAAACGTACAAAGGAATTTTGAATCAGGTCAAAAAATTTTATTTTTAATGTCCTTACACATATACGGAATTTTTGAAACTATATTCAATGTTACACGCATAAAAAAAATCCGAAAAACTGTCAATAAAAAAAAACGTCTTGATATTTTTCAAAGGTCTAACATTTATTTAAAAAGTTGTTTTATGAAATTTATTTGTGGAAAACAATTTCGGACAAATGTCCACCATGGCTGAGTTTACAGTAGCTTACAGCAGCTTGAATCTCGTACTTTAGATCTTGAATTGTGATGGTTGGCGTGACATTTATCTTTAACAGCTCCCCACAGAAAGTAGTCCAACGGAGTTAAATCGCAGCTTCTGGGAGGCCAATTCACATCACTTCTTTTGCTTATTATGCGATTTTCGAAGACAGGGCGTAAAAGATTGTGAGTAGCGTTTGCTATATGGAACGTAGTGCCCCAAATGCGACAATTATGCTTGTTAACGTAACTATCGAGGTGGAAATAAGCCTCGTCCGAAAAGGTGATTTTTCGGTAAAATTGAGCATCCTCGGTCAAACGATCTTCTTTCAATATTTCATAGTTTTCTTCTAGTGTAACCCATTTCGTAAATTTTAAAATTTTTACTGAATATCTGTTATCCGAAATATATATAATTCAAATTTAAAACGTTAGATGGCCCACCCGTTATTAGAGATTAAATTTAACATTTGCTTCAATAAAATAAGTGAAAATACAATAAATATACGTAATTTGTTGGAAAATAACATCATTTACTTCAAAATAGGTATCATTTCTAATTATCTGTCACGAGCTGCATGAAAACCATTACTATTTTTATTATTTATTATTTTTTCTAACAAACCTTATGTGTCTCCCAGCATAAGAGTTATATGTGAATGGTATATGTATAAATAGAATTCCTTTGATTTCGATCCTCAGGTTAACGTTTTATGCCATAAAGTATTTCACTAGCTTTGATTGTTGTAAGCTGCAAGAGTATATATGTTCGGATGCACTCGAACTTATCCCTTTCTTACTTGTTTCCTGATACTTTATTATGTTTCCATTATTATTAATAAGTACGATTATTCGACTGATACGATTATTATACTGAATCATGAAAAAATGTTGATAAATAAAAAAGTAATTAACGATTTTTTTTTTAATTTTTCCCCTTGTTTTTTTTTACATAAATTTTGTCATAACATTGTCAATAAATTTTAAAAAATATTGGGACAATAGCCAGACGTTTTGTGAACATAAAAAAAAAGAAAATCGGTAGAGTAGTTCGACCGGAAGCATGTCCGTCAGTTTAAAAAGTGTGTTTTGAGAAAAAGGCGTTTAAAGTTTGAGGTGTGCACTCCGAGCGCTCCGTACGTCGAGCGGTATTATTATGTTTGGGCCTTTTTCGAAACCTTCCAACGGTAAAGTGGATTTCTACTTTAATTGTAAGGGTATAAGGGAACAGAAAATGTAAAAAAAAAAAATTATGAAAAAAGATTACCTTAATGACCACTTAACACGTGATAGGAAAGAGATTATTTATTGAAAGTTATTACTTCTTGCTCCTTATAACATTAAATTTTTTGTGTTTTAAATTTTTTTTCAATCCGGCGATTTCATTTAACGCACAGTTAGTTTAAATTTTATTATATTAATTACTTATCTCTTTTTTATATAGTTATTTATTTAGTTGTGTTTATTTAGGTTTATTTAATTTTTTTAAATAATTTTTTAGTTTATTTTATTGAATGTAATTTTTTGTGTTTTTTTTAACATTTAAATTTTTTGTTAGTGTTTTTTTCACATTGCCGCTTTCATTTAACGATCATTTTTTGCTAGTATAAATGTACATATTTCCGCTAATATCCCATATTATGCGAACTTTGAATAAGTTGTTGCTGTTATTGTTTCCTATGCTGCTCTGGCGCATTAATGCGCGTTTGGTTTTCGTTAACCGCAGATATAATTGTGGCAACATTTGTTATTCATTACATGATTATGCATTTAAACAAAGAGCTTTAGTGCGCAAATGAATATGAGTATGCGCGGGTGTGTGTGTGAGTGTGCGAGTATTGTTTTGTGGTTATTATTTTGTTTTCTGCGATTAAATGTGATTATACAAACTTTAGTGTTGCGTTTTCCTGCCACCATAACGGTGTATGTGCTTAGTACTTATGCGATTTTGAGTAAGTGTTCGTGTGCTTGTATGTTTGTCAGATGCCTGACAAAATGTCAAACTCAACATTATTGTTATTGAAGCGGAACAAAGCGCATATTTTCACTAATCCACATATGGATGAGTGATTGTCTATGCATGCAGGTGTATATGAATGGAGGCGTGTGCCTACACGTTTGTTGTTGTGGGTCATTGGCATTTGAGTTTTAATATCCTATAACAACAAGAAGGTGGCGGATATTTCTTATAACTATTTGCGACAACAACAACGCCTCAGTGTCAATATTTATGCAAATAATTGTGAGCGCGATTTTAAGCAGGAAAATGGTATTTTCATGTAATTGCGGTGCGACAAAAGCAAAAACCGAAACCAAATTCAATAAATATCACGCAGCAAATTAAGCAATATTTTTTTTTAATACGCTTTATTTGCAATCTATTTTAAAAATAATAAGCAAATGAGATAACAAAATCATAATCTGACTTATATCATTTATATCCAGTGATATTAATAATAATATACAATATTCACATCCAAATGTTCTTATTTCTTCTTATCATATTAACAAACTTAATACTAATATTTAATACCGTAGTAATATATGTTATTAAATATTTAGTACTTAATTCCTAAATGGAAGAGCTATCACTTCGCCTTAATGTAAATAAAACAAGCATACACGCGTTTACTTTTATTCTTCAGCAATCTAACAAAGATTGTATCTTATTCCATTCTTTTTGCACCAAATTAGTTGTTTCAACAGGAGACTGGCTTGACGACAATAGAGCAGTGTCGTCAGCATATGTAGCAATTAATACATTTCCAGTTTCAGGTATGTCAGAGGTAAAAATCGTGTAAAGTACAGTACCAAGCACACTACCCTGTGGTACTCCAGCATTTATGAATCTTATATCAGACGTTTCGTCATGTATTTTTACGTAAAATGACCTACCAGTTAAATAAGACTTAAGGATTAAATATACCTGAGAGGAGAATATGTTTTTTATTTTATATAGTAGACCCTGATGCCAAACTTTATCAAATGAAAATACATATAAATAAATGCAGCAGAAAATTAGAATACACTTCAATTCAAAAAAGAAAAAATAAAAAAAGGTCAACCCAATTTCAAAAAAATTAAGGAAAATAAAATTTAAAAAAATTGGAACCAGAAAAAATCGTTTAAAAAGTAAGACATTCAGAAAAAAACAATTGTTTACCAAACACATATAAGCGTAATTTTTTTCAACTCTCATAAATATACGACGCAAGGTTTGCGGCCCACAAGCCAGCCAATCACTAAATATATTTGAGACAAAGCAATTTTTTTCTTAAAAATTTTTTGCTTATTAAAATATTGTTCTCTTTACGCCTTTATATGGTAAGGTTCGCTATAAATGGTCGTAAAATTAATTAAAATATTTTATTTAATTTTATTTTTCCTAATCGGGCTCATGAGAGAATTGAGCAAATAATTTTTAATTACAATTGTTTTTATCGTTTTTTTCTGAAGAAATTTTTGATTATTTTTAGTGTCAACATTCATACATACTGGCAATGTGTATCATAGCTGGGCATGGTTGTAGACCACTTTCGTAGAAGATTCCATAAATAAATACTTTACACTTTTATTTAACTATAGCACAATAAGTTCACTTTATAATTTTTATTACGAAAGGACCTGCCACTCTTCTTTCTGTTAGTAGACTAGGATCAGAACTAATTCAGTAACAGTTTCCCTAATTCTGCTACTATGCCACCTATGTTTCGCCTACTTCGAAAGACCCTCTGGTACATATAGTTGCCTACAAAATTTTAGCACTCCACTATACGCATGTACACTGACATTCAAAACACAAGTACTAGCGTTTCGACATATACAAAAATAATGATTATTATTAATATTAATATGATTGTGAATACAAAGTTCTGTTATGTCAACACAACTGTTATACAACATTTTGCGAGAATTTCATAATGCTTTAGGTGAAATATATTTATTTATTAACATTAAAAAGTAATGTCATTTTAAGTAAGTTTTTTTAAACTCCCTTGCATGATTCAAGCAAAAATCACATGTTTTTCGATGTAAAAACACAGGCAACAATCAACAATCGATTGTTTAGTCTATCGTTAGTTAATTTTTATTATGAATTAAGAAAAAATTAAGTGCAACAAAAAATTCGCAAAACATTCCACAACCAATTTAATACTTTGGGCAGCTATTGTCAATTAATTTAATTGAAGCCAAATGATGAACAAATTGATCCTAGTGAGCACAGTGGTTCGAGCAGCTGAATGAAGGAAGTAAACAAAAACCTTTGGGTTTCGAACTCAAACTTGGAAGATAATGTTGTCTGGGCTTAAATTAAAAACTATAACATGTCTTCCACATTATATCTAAAAAAGGTCGCTTTAGGAAGTATAAATAAGACTGACGCCTCAGCTTTAAATACATATGTACATTCTTAACTCCTCGAAGACCTTTCCGATTGTGTAGCTTTTTCTTGGCAGAATTGAAAATGATTATTTTGCTGGTATGCAGTGTTACATCAAGAACATTCTGTAGGTGCAAAAAATTTGATTTCTCCTGCGTTTAGCTTTAGCTAGATACTGATCATTATAAAATTAAATAAAGACTTACCTCTTTTCTTCTATCTCCGCTGCCTTATACCGTGTTGTGAACATTTGGCGTCTGTACCTACCGTCAGGCGTTCTTTCGCTTTATCCATTGTCCAAACCAAACGTCATCGATCCTCTCTAAATTGAGGAGGAGCTCGGCAAAGGCGACCTTCGGCTAATTCAGGTTTATTTGAAAAACCTTCTGCTCGAGTTTATTCACGGGGTTGAGTTGAATCTCCCTTACCTACGACTTGGAGTATCAATATGCCATCTAAAACCCTCTCCACATCTAATATGTTCTTTTTAAATCATATTAAGAAATCTTTAATTTAAAATTTTTAATACAATATATTGTATATAATATATTTTCCAAATTTCACTGTATGTAATTTGAACACTGTTCAATAAGCTAGCCACACTTCCTCCATGCTCTGCCGCTCCGGCTCTCACTAAGCTGGCATCAATTGGCTATTTAATAGTCATATGTATTTTATTGCAATTAATTTTTTCGTTGTTTCATTATTTAGTCATATTTTGGTTATGTTTTTGTGTGCAAACGCCGCCTCAGCAGCGATTTCATTGTATTTGTGGTCAGGCTATTAAAACAACGTGAGTGTATGTCTTTGCTGGTGAGCGTGAATAAAGTTTTTTTCGTTGCGAAATCTCGCTGTGAATTCGACAAAGATGAAAAAGTAGTATTAATTAAAATAAATCAGACGTTAAAGTGTCACTATCGCTGCTCATTAATAAAAGGGTGTTGATTTTCAATGAAATTTTAAAATTGGATGGATTTTTTTCTTCGAAATTACTAATATAAATATTAAATTAGTTTTAGCTAATTTGACTGTTAAACCATTATAAATAATCTATCGTCATATGTGCTAGCCATGTTTGTAACTGACTTAAGTTGAGTCAAACTCTTTTCTTCCAAAAGACTTTTCGTCTTTTTCTTGCTTCTCTCTTCTTCTTCTTTACTGGCGTGCACACCGCTTACGCGATTAAAGCCGAGTTAACAACAGCAAGGCTGTCTTTTAGTTTTCATTGGTACTGTTTTTACGTGGTGGGTCCCAAACCCAGCGCACAACCCTGCGGAGGGAAGGTTTCGCCTTCAGACGTTCATATCTGACGTCCTCCGTAACCACTCCCGCGTGGGTCCAAAATATGAATCAAAACAAAAACAAAGTATTAAAGAAGTCCAAATTTTCTAAAATTCAGCCGCTGAAAAGAAGTCCTCACATAACTGTTAAACCTTCCTCTTAAATGTGTCGCATATTGCTTTAAGAAATTATGTTTTGTAGACAATAATTTGGATAATGTATGTAGAGTAAAATTTTAAAGACGATTTGTACATATAATCTGGATAGTAGACCAACTTTACAATAACATCAGGAAAGAACCACACTTAGAAGACTGTAAAATTCGGTCATTTTTACATTCCTGATATTTGTCTGCCAGAGAGTTTGAAGTTTCGCTATAAGAAGATTGCTCTGAACGAGACGGGGTGCTCTCGACGATACTACTTCTGTATCAATAACTTATAAAAATTTGTACGAAAATACTGTTAAATGTATAGATTAATTTCTAATTTATAGACGTCGACTTTTTTTTGAGATAAACTTGTGTAGAGTTCCTATATACTTTTTGAGGCCAACGTAGGGATCTCAACTGATCACAAAGACGGCATACTATTGGGTTTTCAAAAAAGTCTTGCGGTATTTTTTGCGGAGCGCAAAAGCTGACAGCGCAGCCTTCAAAATTAGTCCCTTGGGTGCAAATCTCATAAGCTTGACATATATTCTTCACTTTCCTCTCTTGCTATTTCTTACTTGCTTGCAGAATTTTTCATTTTCTAATTTTCACAGCCACATTTATTTGCAATACAAATTATTCATTTTCTGTGACGTGACATTAATTCAGATACGCAATATTTTACCAGATACCGCACTGTTGGTAGCATGCTTTTAGCGTTGTCAGTAAATAATTTCCATCCGTTCTACCTAACTAACCGACTAATCTGCATCGTTGACTGAAGCCCCGAAGTGCAACTAACATACAAATGAGTGATTGAAGTGAAAGCAAAGAGAAAGTAAGCAAAGAAGAAGAATTGTAGTAAAAAATGAGACCACAAAGAGACTGGTAAGAAAACTGTGTTTAAGCAATCGGGCGGAATTATGGACAAAAAGTTTATGTGGATATATTTGGCCGCTGATTTACATTTCATGCACAGAGTCAGCGGCTGTTCCACATGATTTGAGTGTGTGGCGGGTATACACTAACGATCAAAAGTAATATTCAGTCACCCGGTTTTAGAGACTGGGCTTATTAACCGAGATATGAACCCTTCTGTCTTTCGAGGGATTTTCTTGTTCTTCTTTTATATCGTTTCTCTTTTAAACCCCTTTCATCTAACACGCTCTAAATATAGTCGCGAATTAAATACGGTTCTCAACCTCGACGTAAACTTTAACTAATCAAAATGTTTTTCTTCCCCAATAATGCCAGAATATAAGTTATTGCGTTATTAAATTTTTAAAGTTGCTACTTTATTTTTAAATAAAATTCAAGTAATTTGAATCAATCACTTTTGAATACACATTAATTTTCATAATGAAAATATAATATTTACCAAAATTCAGTAATTAAAATTTTAGAGTTGGCACATCATTTTTTGAACTAAAATAATTTTAACTAATTGACTGTTTAAAAATTAATGTGGCAAACAAAGTTAAGTTTTATGAACAAAACCAGTGTTGCAATATACTTTAAAACTTTACACACTAATTTTGCAAATAATATTAATATGCTGTTAACCAGTATAATTAGAAAAATCTAGTAAATCAATTTTTAGATTTACCACTTTATTTTTTAAATTAAAATAAATTTAACACCTTTCGTGATGAAATATTAATTCTTAATTTCCAGACGAAAATTTTGAAAGGGTATTGCCACATCTTTTTTTTACAAAACTTGCTTTCTACATTAACATCGTTACTGTTAACTGCTACAAAGGTTACAGTTTTGTTAAACAGGTAGAAAAATTCAGTAAATAAATAGATTTTTAGAATTGCCAACGTATTTTTAAAACGCAAATAATGTTTAACTATCTAACTGTTTAAATATTAATATATTTTTTTTTTTTTAAATTACTTACTATGTTGGTTAAAAACGTTCACACCAATTTTGCATAAAAAAATGCTTTCATAATTATTCAGCAAAACTAAAACAAAATTACAGCGTTGCCCCTTATTTCAAAATAAGTATTTAATTTATTCGCGTCATTGTTAGCTGCTATAATTGTACACACATATAATTTATTAGGGTAACTACATTTAATTATTGCTGTTTGTTTGGCCACTGATATTTGACCGCTAGTGTATAACGTCAGTAGTAGTGTCAACAATCTGGCAACCTGTCTACAAAGCCGCAATAGTCAAAGGGTGGCATCGACACAGCATCAGTCGTCGAGTGGCGTCGGTGGGATACACACATTAATTTTAAGACGGAAAAGTTGTCTCCTGACATAAGCAAGAGACATGTATTTAACATTGATATAATTCGAATATTTCTTTTGTACTTAATATAAAAACATATTTGTATTTGAACTTTGAAAAGAATGAAAACTTAACTAAAATAATAAAAGAGGTATCCTGACAGCCTCAGAAGTGAGATTAAAATCTACGCGTACAAACGTAAAGTCGCATTTGTGAAAAAAATACGTATGTCGTCAAAAACTATGTGAATTAATAGAAATAAATCGTAAAAAAAAACGTCTGAAAGTGTAAATTCGCTGTTTAAAATATATAAAACGTTGTATTTTTTAAATGCGTGGAAAATGCCAAAGTTGAGACTCCGCTGGTAGAGTTCGTTGTGAAATTATTTGACGTTAATTTAAAATTGTCTCGTTGCTTCTCACAAATTCAGAGAGAATTCGTTATCTCTCATTTTCTTTCGTTTCGTCGCTCTTCATTCAGCAGAATAAGCTGAACAACACTCGCTAAAAATTGAAGTGTGGTTATTCTTCTCACGCATGCACACATATCGTTGGCGAAAAAGAATACAACGATCGTTCATCACATTGTCGCCATATATTCGTAAATCGTCGCTTATACAACAACACGGAGAACAATGCAAAAGTTTCTCACTTACGTTTCACACAGCCATACGCTCGCATAATATTTTTAACGTTCTACGAGTTCCATTGATTCGCTTATATCATTGGAATGTGTTGTGCCGTAGTCACAACATAAACGAATACAACGAAAATTAATCGTGTGTTTGTTTAGCTACGCTCGTTTATTATTCAGCGCGCAAGCGTACTTTGCTCGCTGATAGCGTAAAACTTCAACTCGTTGAACATCGGTAGCAAAACAAAACGTGATAATGGAAAATTTGCGAAATAAAAACTTCGTTGATCTAAGACAAATGTGTAGAGATGCAGGACTCGCCTATAGTGGTAACAAAAATACGCTCATAAATCGTCTAGAGAGGTATAAACATAACGAGGAGCATTACGAAAGTGCTAGTTCGGTATTGTTAGAACGAGTTGCTGAGTTAGAAAAGACAATTCGCGAAATAGAGCTGCGGCAAAATGTTGCTGCAACATCTTCAGACCTTGTACCACCACGTATTTCGTCACCATTGGATACAAATACATATGTGAGATCCTCGAACGTACACACCGTGCAATCAGTAGTACCACCATTGCAGGTACCAACCACGCAAATGCAATTCTCTGTACCTCTGTTGCAGGTACCGACCTCACAAACGCAAATACCGGTATCCTCGCTGCAGATACCGGCCACGCAAACGTATGAGCAAGTAGCTTATTCAGTACCTGAGTATACCCCTAGGTACACGCATGTTCCGGTTTATCCAACTTGTCCCGTAATATCTGATTCACCGTATGCGCCAATCCACCACCAGCCAAATTGGCAACCGCGTCCAACGTTTAATGTGCGCGAAATAATTGATCTATTGCCATCGTTTAATCCAATTTCAAAGATGTCATTAAATGCTACACAGTTTATTCAACGCGTCGAAATGCTACGTAATGTATACAGTATCGATGACAATTTTCTACTTTTTGCTGTGCAACAGAAAATGCAAGGACCAGCCAAGCAGTGGGTTGATTCCTTGCCTGTTGTATACACGACCTGGTCCGCGTTTTCAAACCGATTTATTGAAGATTTTCCAACGTTACACAATGTCGCCGATGCCCATATTAAAATGTGGCAAATGAGAAGAGGGGAAAACGAATCTCCTCAAGAATTTTATTATCGCATGGTAGCTTACGGCAATAAATGTGGTATTTTTGGAAACGATATTGTTGTTCACATCAGCAACGGTATTAATGATAGTGATTTGAAAAGAAAAATTTCGAACAGTTATACTCGGTGTATTGATTTGTTGCGTGATATAAATAATTATTCAATTTATAACGACGGTAAAATAAACGCGCATTCTAAACAAAAGCCAATACAATCCATAAATCCTACGTTCGGTACGCGTAGCACAATTCCTAAATCGAATGAAAATATAAAGTGTTACAACTGTTCAAAAACGGGGCATTATTCCATTAAGTGCCCGGAGCCACAGAAAAAAATTCGTTGTGGAAAATATCAACGCACTAACCATACAACCGAAATGTGTCCCGAAAAATCAAACCCTGTAAGGGCAATCGAGCCAGTGAAAAACGAAATCTCTGACGGTATTTTAAAGCAAATTAAAGTTAATGGTGTAAATACAAATGCTTTCGTAGATTCGGGAAGCAGTCGTACTCTCGTTAAACAAAGTTTTGCGATAAAACTCGGTAGTATCAGTACATGCTCTACCACACTGAACGGATTCGGCGGAGGTAAATACGTATGCGATGCAAAAATAAACGCAATCGTCGAAATCGACAATGAGAAGTTTGAAAGTGACATTTTAATCGTGAAAGACAATTTATTAGACGAAAATATCTTGCTTGGAACTGACTGTTTATGTAGAAACGGTAGTCGACTAGTGATTGAGAACGGTGGTTGTCGTGTCGAAAATGCTTTAAGCAAACGTGCCGACACAATAATCGATAAAAATTATTTAATTAAACTCGAGCAAATATTTTCTTCGTACCGTGATGTGTTCTCAGAGAAAGTTTCTGATCTTGGTCGTTGTAAACTAAAGAAAATGGAAATTGAACTGAACTCGCAAACACCCGTAAATATGAAGCCGTATCGTATTCCTTTTTCAAAAAGACCAATCGTCGCCGATATCATCAAAGAATTACTCGAAAACGAAATTATACGACCATCCGAATCTCCGTACGCGTCACCAATCGTCCTGGTTGAAAAACAAAACGGTGAGCATCGTCTTTGCGTAGACTATAGGTGCCTAAATAAAATTACAACCAAAATGTCATACCCAATGCCAGTTATGGAGGAACACTTCGCACAGCTCGCAGGTAATAAATATTTTACAACGCTAGATTTAAGAATGGGGTACTATCAAATTGAGCTCGAGGAGAAATCGAAACAATTCACGGTATTTGTCACCAAGGAAGGGCACTACGAGTTTAACAGAATGCCTTTTGGGTTGGTCAATGCTCCGGCCGTGTTTCAAACTGTTATGAACACGTTGGTGGCTAAAATGAAAACGGGTGAGGTTTTGGCGTATCTAGATGACGTCATTATACCCAGTCGTACGATTGAAGAAGGTTTACAGCGTATTGAAAAGTTCTTGACTCTCCTTAGAGAAAGCGGTTTGACTTTGCGAATCGACAAATGCAAATTTTTAGAAAGTAAAATCGAATACCTTGGTCACGTGATAACCGAGAATGGTATAATGCCTGGGAACCGTAAACTATCAGCCATCTCTAATATCCCAGCGTCGACGAATATCACAGAGTTAAGACGTTTCCTAGGACTCACGGGATTCTTTAGGAAATTTGTCCCCGAATTTTCATTAATCACTAAACCGTTAACAACAATGTTACGAAAATCCGAACGCAACTCATTTCACTGGAATGAGCCACAGCAACAAGCATTTCAACGTGTTATCGATCTTTTGACATCCGCTCCGGTGTTGGCCCTTTACGACCAAAATGCGCAGCATGAGGTACATACAGACACTAGCAGTATCGGCCTCGCAGGAGTCTTAATGCAGTCGTATGATGGTAAAGTGTGGCAGCCAACCATGTACTACAGCCGTCATTGCACAGAGCCCGAAAGCCGATATCATTCATATGAGTTAGAAGCTCTCGCCGTTGTCGAAGTGCTAGACCGTTTCCGCATATACCTTCTTGGTAAGAAATTTCGACTTGTGACCGATTGTGCAGCCGTAGCCAAAGTTCGAGATACCAAAGAGCTCAAAGCAAAAATCGCTCGATGGTGGCTGAAATTATCCGAATCCGACTTTGAAGCAGTACATCGTTCCGGTAGCAGGCTACCACACGTAGATGCCATGAGCAGAGCACCTGACCAGCCTGCTGAAAACGTGGAACCGGTAGGTTCTATCCTCGAGATACAAGCCGACGTCAACGATTGGCTTTACACTATGAAAATTCAAGACGAGAAGTTACGAGAAGTAGTCGCCATTCTACGAGGTCATGTTAAATCTGATCGAGAAACAGAAATCAAGAAATATTTTCGAATCCAAAATCACCGCCTTTATCGTCTAGAAGACGATGGCCTTAAGTTCGTCGTTCCAAAAGCTGTACGATGGCGTATTGCTCAACTATGCCACGACAAGATGGGTCATCATGCGTTAGAGAAGACTATCACCCGCATTCGTAGAAAGTTTTGGTTTCCCAAAATGCGTAAATACCTAAAGAATTACATCGCCGCGTGCATTGATTGTTGCTATCGAAAAGCCCAATCCGGTAAAGTTGAAGGTGTAATGCACTACGATCCGATAGAACCGATACCGTTTCGCGTAATTCACGTTGACCACCTAGGTCCATTCATTCGCAGTAAGAAAGGAAATTGTTACATTTTGGCTATATCCGATGCCTTTTCTAAGTACCTTATAGTTAAAGCGTTCACGTAATAAATAATTTAAACGAGATAACTAGCTATTTTGGGTTACCGGTTAAACTAATTTTTGATCGTGGTACCGCTTACACATCCAAAACATTTACGGCCTATTGCGAAGAGAACGGGATAAAACACGTTAAAACAGCTGTACGTACCCCGCGGTCGAACGGTCAAGTCGAACGCGCAAATCAAACAATCCTTAATTATTTGCGGACGTCTGTAGATAATCAAAAGGAATGGCACTTAATGTTACGAAATTTACAATTTTCTATTAACTCGCAGAAAAATAAAATGTCAGGTTATAGCCCAAACGAACTCATTTTTGACTTTAGCTTACGCGATCTTGCATACAATCAGTTAGTTGCCGCCGTACATGAAGACGTAGACGAATCTACTAATAATATTCCGATAGACGAAAAACGTACCCTTGCATTCAAAAATATCGAGCGCGAAAGAGAAAAATGGAAAAAACGATTTGATAAAAGGCATTCCCTTCCTCGTATATATCACGAAAACGATTTAGTAGTCATAGAAAACGAAGTTCCCGCAACCGGTGAGTCGAGAAAATTAGAACCGAAATATCGTGGACCCTATCGTATCGCGAAGGTATTGAATAATGATCGGTATTTAATAGAAGACGTGCCAGGTATGCCAATAAAATCGCGAACTTTCTCATCCGTTTACGAGTCAAGCAAACTTAAGCCGTGGTGCCACAACTGTCCCGAACTTGATGATGAACTAGTTCTCGAAGACTACGATAGCGCCGAAATCGAAGTCGATTTCCTGTCAGGAAAGGCCGACTGTCAACAGTCTGGCAACCTGTCTACAAAGCCGCAATAGTCAAATGGTGGCATCGACACAGCATCAGTCGTCGAGTGGCGTCGGTGGGATACACACATTAATTTTAAGACGGAAAAGTTGTCTCCTGACACAAGCAAGATACATGTATTTAACATTGATATAATTCGAATATTTCTTTTGTACTTAATATAAAAACATATTTGTATTTGAACTTTGAAAAGAATAAAAACTGAACTAAAATAATAAAAGAGGTCTCCTGACAGTAGTATACCGTCCACTCTCTTTTATCTACATTTTGTGATTTCTACGATTTTTCATCTTTTTTAGTCGACCTCATTGCCTATGACATCGCTTGCTTACATTTTAATAAACTCACTTGTTCGTTATTTCGTCTGTCGCGGCGTTTACTTCATAAATAATTTATTTAATTTTCTATTGGTACCAAATGTCAACACACAACAGTGACAGTTGATACAGAAAAAGCCGCCAGAGAAAAAGAAAGTGAAAGAAATGTCTGAGGCAACGACACTTTAATCAATACACACCCATTGTAAGGAGCACAGCTGTCACTAAATTGGCGGAGTTGGATTTTGTTATTACACACAGCGCACAGTACACAAGTTTGAAGAAAAAATTTGTCTCAAATTTGGTTTTACATTTAAATCTTTTTACCCATAGTATTAATATATAATATATAGTAGGAAAATGATCGGATGGAATGTTATAAAATTTTATTTCATATTTAAGTTACAACTTTTTTTTATTACAAAAACAAAATTTGTGTACAAAAATTGCATTTACCAAACATATTTAAAAAAAACTTTATACATACAAATTTTAAAATTAAAAAAAATTTAATATTTCCCAGTAGTCTCTTGTATATCAGACTTTGAAGACGATATCAGTCAAGCGTATATACATATATTCTGCTGATTTACTTGTTGGCTATTTTTCAATTTGATTAAAACCATTAATAAAATGAGTCTAAAAAAAAATAATACAATTAATTAAAAAAAAAAAATAATGCAACAAATGTAAAATAATAAATAAAATAAAAACGAAAAATTAATTGAAAAAAATTATAAAATTAATGTAATAACTGAATTAATTAAATTGTAAAGTATACATATATAATATTAAATTAAGTGAATGGTGATATATAGTACAATAACATTTGCTTATTGCCACACGACAGATTGTAAATTAAATGATATAATAAAAAAATTTTTTTTTGGGTCAAAATGTCCTTGTCTCACTCGACTGTGCAGTATGTCGCAGATTCACTTCTAGCTAGTAAACACTATCAGCAATAAATGTATGCCTGCATTTTTATTCATTCCCCTATTTGCTATGACTTACATGCACTCGCCTTCATTCATTTGTCTGAACAATCGGCTCCTTCACACCGCCTATGTCATATCTGTTTCCTGGCATCTGTTCGCTGGCCCTTACCGAAACATTTTTTTCTTCTGTATTAATTTTTTCTGTATATCACAGCAAGTCTGTAGCGCCCGCATATCCTTGCCGCCCCCACCGCTTGGAAATAAATATCCGTAGCACTTCGAACACCATTTCAGTATTTTTTCCGTTAATTTGTTGGCCTGCCTTTCTTACATGTTGAGCTTTGTACTTACGAAGAATATTTGCTTTATTTCGCTCGCAGTTTCTGTCTTGGGACGTGCCCATACTTTGTGACTTAGCTGAGTATTTATAATAGACGGAATTAAAAAGGGATTTTTTTTTTGACGAAGCAAAATGAATTTAATTATATTATATTTAGTGCATCCGCTCACGTGACTGGCCACAAAAAAAGGAGAAGTGGACCAGAAAAGCTCGTGGAGTTCAAACCGCAGACGAAGATGGGATTTAGGAGCAATATTAGGCACCATCAGCAGCGTATGTTAGGTTAGGTTATGTTCGATAACTGACGCGAAGATGGTTTTTGGAATACTATATGCAGTGTTGTGTTGTGAAGACATAAGGATAGGACTTCTGCAATTCGAACTTATAAGTCAGCACAGTGACTAGTGGCAAATGAAAATTTGTCCAGGCGTTTCACTTCTATTTCTACAATCAAGAAGGAAGTGCTGAGAAGATTCGAACTCCTCTTATTCTACAAAGCTTCTGAAAGTGACATCGGGTAAGAACATCAACCTTTCAGCATGGACGTCGGTAGGGCAATGGCCTGTTAGAACCCCTAAAACCAGGTATAGACTAGCCTTTGTGACTGTAAAGATCTCACTGAATATTTTAGAATTGATCTTGCGCCAAAAGAATCTTGCGGCAGCACACTCCCCGATGGTAACCCAGCGCTAGTCAAGCTCTCTCGAAGCTGAGTTATCTAATAGAGGAACTCACGAGGTGAAGGAAGCACTGAACCGTGTTCATTCTACTGTTAGCGAGTCTATATTACTTTTTCTTGATTATTGCTATCACAAAGTGACTCGATGCTATTGATAACGAGGTAAGCACTCTTTCACCAGCCCTGAACGCACGATCAGTGAGCTCTAAATACTTCACCATATCTGTAGGTTGAAGGTGTATTCAACCGCGGCTTGTGATTTTTGTTTTCAAGCATTGTATTTGTAATGCTCATAAATTTTTGCAAAAACTTCCCAACTCTTCGGTTACTCAATCTCTCCCCAACACGTCAGCTCCTCTATTCTATTATATCTGATGGCATTTACCATTTTGTTTGTTTCTGTTGCTCTCTTTGGCTCTTCAATAAGTTCAATACAAATTGATTTTATGTGCCTATTGGCCTACTCTACAAACATTAACCCACTTAAGACTGATTCGAGTTCAGCTAATGAAAAACACGCTTTGACAGATTTAATTCGCAGGCGATGTGTGTGTGTAAAAAATTTAAGTGTATTTTAAGTAAATGTAAGTTAGCTTTAGCTGCTCCGTAGTTTTGTGTGTATGTTATTACATGCACTCATAATGCCGGTCGAGCTGCTTTGGTTGGTGCAGGTAATACTTACTAAAATCTGCACTAACAAGGCATATAAAGTTTTAACTAAGCGCCAATTACTTACGCTCACAGCTGTACATTAAGTGCGATGGAATGGTCGCTGGTGTACGGGGGGTCTTCCACCGATTCCTACGATATTTATCTTGTCTTTTGCATTGTAATAACTTTGAAGCGAAGTTTGGAAGGTATGCAAATGGATCAGAGTTGCAAGAGGAATTAGGGAATTGTATAAAAAATTGAGAATTATGAAGAAGGCAAAAAAAAGAAGCGATACAAAAACTTACTGAAGCCAAAGGAACATAAATGTAGGCAATTTGGAGCCTTAAAGATCTAAAATAATAGTATATAATGTGGACTAATTGGTTAGAGGTAGATGAAGAGTATGCAGATATTTGATGCTGGTATTCTAGTATTAAATTTAGCAAATCCTGTTAGGCGCTTCCATTTTTAATTTAAAATTTTTAAGCTGTTATTTTACAGATACTCTCGGAAATTAATTGTTCTCAGCCAAAAGTTGATCACTCTTTCCACCATATTCACATTCCGCGGTAAGGGACTGCCAGGATCAAATGAGTTAACCAAACTTCGAGAACCCAAGTCAAATTAATGGCTCAAAATATGGTTCTGTGATCCTGTATTTTATAGATACCCCGGAAGTTCTATGTCCTCAGCCGAGAGCTGATAATTTTTTCTAAAAAAATCCTATTTCACAATAAAGAACCATCAGAGTCGAATGACAGTTAAATGAATTCGACAAGGTCAAATTGTGGTTCTGGGATTCTTTATTTACTCTGGGAAGTACAATGTTCTTAAATCTTAACTTTCGGAGCTCTGAGCGCTGAACCAAATATATAAACTTTCGGTGCTTCTTTGATGAGAAAAATCTCATCTCTGGACTTCTATGAGATACGTAATAATAAAGTATAAATTTCCAATTTCAGTTCTTTAAACCTTTCCGAGAATGGTAATCAATTTCAGTTTCTGCAAAATTTCCATTAGCGACGCACCTTTGCCTTTTTGGTATAACTTGTAGACACAGCCTTTTAATTTCGCAAGAGTATTATGACCAGTTGCCACTTTCTTTTAGATTTCCCCACCTCATATGCGCTATATTACAACAAAAATGAAAACAAAAGATTCTGCATCCTTCTATTACTACTTTTATTTTTGCTGTATTCGTCCATTCTTCGCGCTCCTGCCTCCCATATCGCGTCGAGGATAAAACTTTTTCGATTTGGAGTTCACCCAAAGCGTACACTCCAGTAATAATGCAAGAAATCATGAAGAGTTTTTCCAGCAACTTAATTAAAATTTTTTGGCACGTTCCAGTACTAGCACACAAACACTCACACACAAATGAATGTTCACGCTGAGCATCACCCTTCAACGTTCCCTTCCTTGACTTGTTCATTTGTGCAAGGTGTTCGAAATAGCAGCTGCAGCCACGTCTAATAATTTGTAAGTTAGTCATAACCAAAACACAGATAAACAACAAAGTTTGCAAGTGCGCTTAATTTGTGCCAACAACAACAATAACGATAGGAATATTTAAGAAATAATACTTGCAGAGGCAATGGATTGAATTTTGTTAGTTTCGCTTCGGCGAACTATTTTATTAAGAGGAGACTGTGAATCTGAAGATTTATATTGGAAATTGGATACAAATAATTTGCTAGGTGATTTTTTGTTTAGTTTTGCATCAAAAACTGCTCTATCCACAAATTTCTCATTTATATCATTCATATACTTCCATTTTACATATTTTATAAATTACGAGACTTATTATCACTATAGTACATATCAAAGGCAAAATTTGTAGACCTTTTCTTTTTTGAGAAGGAAACCAGACACGTCGTTTTTCGTGTTGTTGACTTCGGTTATTTTATTTGTTGGGTTTCCTTTCAGAGCCGCTATCCATATCTCAAAAAAGTAATTGAATTTATTTGTTCCAAAAATTGTGTCAGCAACGTGTCAAGCCAAGGGTGGCTGCACGTTTATGTGGGACGGTTTTCGTATGAGTTAGGAGGAACGCAACATGGAAACAATTTGACAATTTTTCTTCTACTGCCAATTGGGATTGTTGCTAGCTTCTTTTACATATTGGTTGGCGAGTCGTTGTAAGCTCAGAAACGTTTTTTCAATCTATGAGAAGCGTTTGACTCATTTGATTTCTTGTAGTTTTAGTATCATAATGAACAAGCGTTCGCAGTTGTTCAGGTGAGATCCTGCCACGTCTTGAGGGAAGATCAACCCTACGACCTAGCCTAACCTAACTCATAAATTGAAAGTTCCTCGGTAATAGACACACCATGCTGTCGTTAGTATCTACTTACAGTTTTCTTAGTCCAACTCTGATTGCGTCCCTCTTATAAGCGCACTAATATAGTTGAATTTTTAGCTCTTTTTCTGTTATCAACGAGTATATATGTCATCAATGACTGCCACAGTAAATATTGCTTCCAGATTTCCAACGCTTCCAATTTATTTCTTATGGACATAGTACTCTCGCTTAGATAACTTTAATATTTTATAACCTTAAAAAGGGACGCGGACAGGAAATAATGTTAATGTGAACGTTCTACTTAAAAGTTTTAGTAGTATCTGTTGTGAGTACTCGAAAAAATATGTATTATTTCATAAATATCTAAAATATTGATCTGAAACGTCCATTATCGTCTGAACCAGCGATATCGGACCAACATAACGTATAGCTGCCATATATACTTAACGACCACAAACGTGGCCTTGCATGGAAGCATTTATTTTTTTTGTCAACAACGGGGCAATATCTTGGAGAAGTTCTTCAAATACCTAGCTTACAGTTTTCAGACAAACTGATTGATAAAAATCAAGTTTTCGTACTGAAAGGCTATTTTTTTTTGATTTTCAAAGAAACGTTTTTTCATGTTTTTAATTCATTGGAATCATGCCAGGGTATTTCCTTGATTCAATCCTAATTCTAAACTTAAACATCAATTAATTTCTTGGTACTAACAAACGTTTGAAAGAGTGTGGCCTTAATCATTGTTTTTAAGTAACCGTAGTAACAACACTAACACACATATACATATAATATATGAGAACGTTATCCATTTAGTTGGCCATAATTCCACTTGAGTGTGCTTACTTTATTACAACATATATCTTTTGTTGTAAGGGACCAACTGACCCTTTTACACTTAGTAGGTTAACCCACTGGAAAGCTGGGGCTCGGCAAAGTTGTTAACGAAACCACCGGTAACATTAAAGCAAACAAAAACAATAACAAGAGCAACTGCTTTGATGGCAACACTGTCTTCGGCTTAATAATGTTGGCGAGTCATTGTGCCATTACAATCCAAGCAACTACAATATTGTGGGTGATGTGAGCTGAAAGGGCAACCAACAACAAAAGTAGAAGCAAAAGACGCACTAAAGAGGATAAACGGCTAATGCGCTACTTAAAATGGACTTCTGACTTCTTGCAACTAAAAAACACAAGCCATTCGAACCACATGAACAAGAACTACTTGCGCAACAACATCAAGTGTACATATCTCAAACACTTTACCGTTGTAATTTTCGTTTCATTTGCCCTTAATCTTATATGTATATAAAAATGAAACCGTTTTCGTTGTCACGGCATCACGCGTGAATGGCTGAACCGATTTGGCCGATCTTTTTTTTGTTGTATTTGTTATTATTAGGAGAAGGTTCTTATGTAAGAAAAAATTATGAAAGTTGCCGGAAAACCCCTAAAAATAGCCCTTTTCCTTTTCCCATACAAACGTTTTATTTTGTATTTACATACATACATACATATGTAAGTAAAAATGATTGTTTGTTTGTTAGTAACGCTAACGCTCGAGAACGGCGGAACCAATCTTCATGAAATCAGAAGTTGTTCGCTGTGGATCTGGAAAGGGTTACATAGATATAAAAAAACCATATACTTTTCTTAAGGAAAAGTCGAAAAATTGGAAATTTCCAAAAAGTGACTTTTCATACAATTCTTTTTTGTTTTGTTTTTCAATATTTTGATTTGTAAATTATTTGAATCGTTCAATTTCGGTCGCTTGCTTTTTTTTTGTGGCTATTTAAAAGAAAAACTATTGAAAATTATTCAGTGAAAACTTTATGCGTGTTTCAAACGAAGTGATCAATTACAGATTGAAATTTGTTACGAAGCAAGGAAGACATCGCGCTAATATCGGTCGGCATTCTTTTTGCTATCAACGTATGGCAGCCTAAGCCACATGAACTACATGAGACTCCCAGGATGCGATGACATATGTGTGGAATTATGGATCGCTGTCAATCAGCAAGCGATCATCACGATAATACAGCAAGACTTTTCAAACAACAGCTACGATGTTTGATGGAGTTTATCTTGAAGCAACGTATGTACTATATACAAGTATGGTGCAGTCAGATGCTGGACGTACTCTGTTAAGTTGCAAAAAAGAGGTTTGCCGCACGCACACATTCTTCTTTGAATGGTGGATGGTGGTTACCCCAGATCAAATTGATGAAATCATTTCTGCGGAAATTCATCATCCATAGAAAGATCCATTATTCTACGAAGTGATGAAAACCAATATGGTGCATGGACCTTGCGGACACCACAATCCCACTTGCAATAAATGCACGAAACACTATCCACGTGCTTTTCTTTCGGAAACGCAAACTGGAAATGAAGGATATCCACTCTATCGTCGTAGCTCATCAGACGACAATGGCACGACATTTACCATTCAACTTAGAGCAGTGAATATCGAAGTCGACAACATATGGATCGTACCATATTCGCCACTATTGTCTAATTCACATTCAAAACTCATACCAATGTTTGATATTGTGGTTTGGTGAAATCGACTTTTCCGACTGTTGTGCGTTTCGCAGTTCATTTGGAGAAAGGCTAAAGAGTGTTTTTCAACCCAGAGAATACAGTACAGCCAGCGGAAACACTTCCAACAGCAAAATTTACATTGACGAGTTTTTTCTCAACTTGCGTCAGTGTTTCGTCTGAGAGAACATTGCTCTATTTGGAAATGCCTTGATATTATGCATGCAATGCATAGCCGAAGAAATAGGTACGCAGAAAGCAAGGCCAACCAATAGATTGACATCCAGGTGTGTTCTTAACTAATTCCTTAGGACGAATTTACATAATCCACCCGAAAATCTACGATTGCTAATACCTTCGGTTGCTATTAATAAATGTACGTCGTTCAGTTTGATTTGAGTCATTGCGCATACTTTTCGCGATGGTCATTTCGACATATCAGCCTTCAAATCCGCGTCAATTATGGAACACGAACAAAAGTATATTGCCGAAGACATTTTACATCGTATTCGTTAAGAATTGGAAATAGGCAAATTTCGGTTCCAGTGGTTTGATATCAATTCCACCTCCCTTTTGTCAATTCACTTCAACGAAATATGAACTCATCACGAATGTTGATGCCAAATTGGCCAAATTATCGTAACTACGATTGCATGGGTGCGCGCCAATTATACGTGGCGTTTTCCCGAGTTGGAAAACCATCTTCTCTGTACATTTACGCACCGGAATAGAAACCAAAAAATGTTGTTTATCAAACTGCGTTACATTGAAAAAAATTTAGAAAAATCGAAAATAAATGATTTTTAACACAACGTGAATTCAACTTTTTTTTTCATTTAAAAACACATAATTTCACGCAGGACAACGCATAGGTTGTCACGGCATCACGCGTGAATGGCTGAACCGCTTTAACTGATTTTTTTTTTTTTTTGTAGTTTTCTACTACTCTGTGCTAGGGTCTTATGGAAAAAAATGTTAAGAAATTCTCTCAGTAAGATTGAAAAATATACATTTCATCTTATATGTATATAAAAATGAATCGCAAAATATGTTGGTAAGCGCATAACTCAAAAACGCCTGGACAAATTTTGCCAATTCTTTTTTTAAAATGTTCGTTGAGGCTCCAGGATGGTTTTTACGTCAAGAAAACCCCGAATAATTGCCGAAAAACCCCTAAAACAGCACTTTTCTTTTTCCCATATAATCGAATGATTGTTTGTTTATTAGTAACGCTAAGGGAACGACGGAACCAATCTTGATGAAATTTTCAGAGAATGTTCTGTGTGGATCGGGTAAGGTTTAGAAAAAAAAAACCTGTATGCTTTTGGTGAGGAAAAGTCGGAAAATTTAACGATTCCAAAAAGTAAATTTTTTCCATACAAATTTTTTTTGTTTTGTTTTTCAATTATTTGAATCATTCAAATTTGTCGTTTGCTTCGTAAATTTTTTGAAATTATTCAGTGAAAATGTTATGTGTGTTGCACACAAAGTGATCAATTACGGATTGAAATTTGTAATATCGGTCGGTGTTCTTTTTGGCATCAACATAAGTACATTAGCAGCGCAAGGCACTTGACCGAGTACTCCCAAGATGCGATGATACATACGTGCGGTATTATGGATCGCGGTGAATCAGCAAGCGATCGTCACGATGTCACATCAAGACTTTTCGAGCAACAGCTTCGATGGACTTTATCTAGAAGCAACGTATATATGTTGCGATTAGATACTAGATGTTCTCTGTTGAGTGGCGAAAGAGAGGTTTGCCCCACGCACACATTCATTTTTGGATGGTGGTTACACCAGATGAAATTGATGAAATCATTTCTGCTGAAATTCCTGATGCAGAGAAAGATCCAGTATTATACGAAGTGATGAAAACCATTATGGTTCATGGGCCTTGCGGATATCACAATCCCACTTCGATTTGTATGTCTGACAATAAATCCACCAAACACTATCCACGTGCTTTTCTTTTGGAAACACAAACAAGAAATGATGGCTGTACTGTACTGTACTTTATCGGCGTTGCTCACCAGACGACAATGACAGAACATTCACATTTCAATTTAGAAGAGTGAATATCGAAGTTGACAACACACGGATCGTACTATATTCATCACTGTTGTCTAATTCACATACAAAAGTCATGTCAATGTTGAGTATCGCAGTTTGGTGTAATCGATAAAATACGTTTGTAAGTACATGACCAAAGGAAGCAACATGGCGGTTATTGGTCTTGAACGATACGGTTGATACGTGAACTGCATTAAAGCACTTTGTAGCGCTTTCCGACTGTTGTGCGTCTCGCAGTTAATTTGGAGAATGGCCAAAGAGTGTATTTCAACCCAGGGAATACAGTACAGCCAATGGAAACACCGCCAGCAACAAAATTAACATTTACGAGTTTTTGCTCAACTTTCGTCAGTGATCCGTTTGTGAGGACATTCGGAAATACCTCGATATTATGCATGGAATGCATCGTTGAAGAAATAATTACGCAGAAAGCAAGGCAAACCAGTAAACGAACATCCAGGTGTGTTATCAATTAATGCATTAAGATGAATTTACACAATCCACCCGAAAAACGACGATTGTTTCTACCTTCGGTTGCTATTGATAAATGTACGCGGTTCAACTTCATATGAGTCATTGCGCACTGTGAATGATACGGTGTGTGCAACTTTTTGAGAAGTAATTGCTGGAATTACAATTGCTGGAAAATGATAACCACTGGAATGAAAATGATGTTCGCACACTTTTCACGATAATAATTTCGACATATCAGCCTCCAAATCCGCGTCTATTATGGGATATGAACAAAAATGACATTGCCGAAGACATTTTACATCTAAAAATTGAATATGGATACATTCCGGTTGATACTTCCGGTGGTTTGGTATCAATTCCATTTGCCGTTTATCGATTCACGAAAGATGAACTCATCAAGAATTGTTGAGACTTAAACTGGAAGATTCAAAGTCAAATTCCGGGAGAATTGCGGTCATACAAATCGATCGATCGTCTTGACAATGAAGACGACGCCGTGAATTATCCAGTGGAGTTTCTAAATTCTTTAGAAAGGCTTTGTATGCCACCGCATCATTTGTGTCTCAAAGTTGGATCTGTCGTTATTATACTTCGCAATCTACAAGCGCCGAAACAAGCCGAAACTGTGTAATGGAACCCGACTGATTGTGACGCAGCTATCGAATACAAGGGGCAGAATGCTTGATTCTACGAATTTGTTTGAGTTCTCACGATTTGCCATTTCAGTTCAAACGGATTCCGTTTCCAGTAAAAATAGCATTTGAGATGACAATCATCAGGACAGAAGGATAGTAGCTAGAAGTGTATGGCATAAATTTTGAGCTGCTATGTTTTTTACACGGCCAAAAATACGCGGCGTGCTCACGAGTTGGAAAACTATCTTCTCTGCACATTTACGCACCGGAACAGAAACCAAAAAATGTTGTTTATCAAGCTGCGTTACATTGAAAATAAAAGAAATGATAAATTTAATTTTCTTTTCATTTCAAAACACATGTGTAATTTCACGCAGGAAAACGACTGCGGGGTCAGCTAGTTTGTAATATAATCCGTTTATAATAAATTGCCTTCGTAGAGATGTGTGTTCGAAGTGGGATGTATGACGACCGAGAGGAAGGTTATTTTACCCGTATCTGCAATGCCATTACATGAAAGCCGTTCTAATCACTGCTATAGACGACATGACATATTAGTAAAATTGGCGATAGCGTGAAAATATAGATCTTTAAGGGTGGTATGGTGCGTATGAGTAATTGTGGTGTTAGTGTAAAATATGCATCTACGAGGCGTATGAGTGATAATTTTATGTGCTGTAAGGACTCAAGTGAAACGTGGCGTATGAGTAACATACATTTGCCAGGAGCTCCGTCTGTGAGTGATAAGCTAAAAATGTGTGGAGTGTATGGTGCCTGTCACATGTTAAATTTTTGTGATATTTGGATTGTGATCCATATTGATGATTGATGGATCGTGAGTGAATGCTACACGTTCAATAATTGTCACGTCTGTATTTATTCGAAATAAATCGAGTTTTTCAAACAAAGATTCTAAAAAATGGTTTTGCATTTTTATTTTTTAATTTTATGTTTTTTTTTTTTAATTGTCAAAAGAGAACATTTTTTTATGTGAATCGCAATTCATCATTCTCAGGTGCTACGTGGCGTATGAGTTACATTCAACAATAGTGCTCTAACAGGGGCGTATGAGTGATAATCTAACATTTTTAAAATGTGTGGTGCGATGAGTGATATTTGCTGTGAGTAGTACATTAAAACATGGTGTATGAGTTACATTTTCTATGAAAGTTACATATCAGGCGACATGTCGTTTAAGTTATAATTTGTCAAATATATAAGTAATGAAATATGAAAGGGTGGTGCTTCACTTTGACAACTGCTTCGAATGCATTTTCTATCGAAACTTCTGCACTGTAATCATGAAGAAAAATTATATAAAAATTTATAAGATATCTATACCACAGTTTCTACCATACTTACCTATTGAAACTATTATCGCATTCTTGTATTTTGCCAAGAGATGTCTTTAGTGATTATAATTCCATTGTTCCATCGCTCAGAACGCGTTAAAAACGTTCCGGAAGAAAGTGGCTGAGAAGTTAAGCCTCACCGATCTTGCAGTCTACACTTTGCCTCTTTTAACTAACATTTAGGCGGGTCGTTGCAGGACGCCCACTTTAGAATATGGCTCATATCAATCAGGTATGCAAAATTTATTTCATTCATTCATGGCATTCCCACATTGACAGGAAGATGGAAAAATGTTAAAACTTCAGTTAGGCAATACTTTGTAGATACTGTACAATTTTGATTTACTCCCGTTACGTATTTCTTGTTCCTTTTGATCTTACTAATGAACCACGTTTTCTCCTTTTACCTTCATTTTCTCAGTTCTATTATCCTTTCCTCATTTCCAAATCATCAATATGCAGTTCATTTCTAAAACTTTCAAGCATTTTCTCTAGTCATCTCTGCAAGCCATTTTGATCTTTTTCTGCTCTTATATGTATATATAAATATAGCAAATACCTCAATAAATATATTCTCCCTTTCAGCTTTCTGGTGTATTGGTGCTTGTCGCCTGAATGCAGATCACAGTCTCACTGAACCCTCTTCACTGTTACCAAGCGCAAACCAGCCATAGTCAAGACAACTCTCTAAAGTACCAATTAAATAACTACACACATAAATGCGCGCATTTCACTTTCGAAGGCTCATTTCGCCTTTGGTTGCATAGATTTTGCCAACCGATTTGCTGATTTTTTATTGCAGGTTGAAGCGTTTGGCGCGCGTCTTCTGCTTTGTTCTTGCAGCATATATTTCGCTGTGAGACTCGTACTTGTATAATGAGCCATCGATTTTCAATGGCATAAAACTTTAGTGAATTGGCTTAAAAGATACTTGGTTTCTAAAATGCCTTCGATATTAAGCTATTAAGGGTGTTAGGATGTTAGGAATAAAGATATACGGTATATTGGAACAGTTTTTTTAAGCGATTCGCTGTTCGGTGGACCACAGTAAAGTTCGGAACATTTTTTGAATCAGAAAAGACCACGCATAAGTCTTATGATTCGTTAGAAGCTAACTTAGAAGCCCACGTAACTGTAATAATCTTTTCAAGTATTATTTATGAGATTAACTTCAAGCTTAAATTTTTATTGCGTTTTTACAAAAACTTGGTGAAAACTCTAACTGTCTTGATACTATTATCCGAGAATGTCATTCATCCTACTGATTGTCTTTTCTCTTAACTGAGACAATCCTTTCGGGGGAAATATTTTGCAAATACATCTTTTTCGGATACTAACTGGGCAATGGACGTCGCTCAGCTTGATACCAGAGCTCGTTCTTAGAGCAGAGGTATATATCTATCCTTTTCTTCCTAGTAACTTCGTTTTGGCACATTCTGAAAATAAAACTCAATTTGGAGGAGAAAAAAGAATAAAACCGGCCAATGATCTCTGGGGAACGCCAATCGGGCTTATTCGGCATTAAAGGCTAGACCCAACAAGGAGGGGTTGAAGGCGAAAGCAATGGACAAAGCGATGGCCAAAGTCCATGAAAGACTTAGCTGCCAACTAATTTTAAAGAGGCTATGTTAATGACTTGAATTTTATCACATCGGAAGTATGGAAAAACTATCGTTTCCTTTTTCAAACAAGTATTCGTAATTGTGTCTAGATGATTTCCGTCACTGTAATAACAGCATTCTGTCGTATACTAATGAAGGCGGATCTTGGTCTATTATCACAAAATTCTTACTTATATTTGTCTTGGATTGAAAGTTTTTTTTCTTCTCACTTCATAAGTTCTTTTTAGTGTATTAAATCTGCCCTCATTTATTTGCCAACTTATTACTGATTTCTTTGCACTACTATGCGCTCATTATATGTGTGTACCTTATAGCGGCGCAGTAATTTTATTGGTTTCTACACTTTACCTCAATTTTCCAATATGTTCCCTTAACTTTGCCTTCTTGAGATTCATTGTCCTACTTTTGGCCAATAAAACGTAATTACTTTTAATGGCTGGGCATTGACGGGGGTTGAGCGATGCCTATATGGGTCGCATCAATTTCAGATAAAAGAATGTACTATATATCTGTATATATTTACTTGTTAGTCACGAGGGGATATGTACAGATACATAGAATATGCAGTAAATATTAAAATAACTTAAATTTTAAAAGACCCTTTTGAGTTTAAGAAGGCTATTTTAATTAAGCATTCTTAAAGCTTATGTACTTAAGTTGTCTTGATTTATATTTATATATATTATAATTATAATTTCAACTAAGGTAATGGCAACCCTATCTCAATGTACTTAGGCCTTAGTTGAAGAAAACTTGTTTTGGTAAATAATGGAAAGATGTTGCTGATGTATGGGGAGAAAATTTAGAACCTTTTAAGTGGATAACTCATACATACACTAACAGTTGCTCGCTGAGGTCAATAGAAGTTCTTTTTCTTCTTTACTGGCGTAGACACCGCTTACGTGATTATAGCTGAGTTAACAACAGCGCACCAATCGTTTTTTCTTTTCATGTGTAGAAGTTCACGCAAGTGAGGAAAGTTCTCTGATCGCCACTCACTTGGGAGTGGCCAGAAACGATTCTTGTACATATGACTCAAGCAGCTCACGACTTCCGGTCTTTGACCAAGTATCCTCTGGGTAGTCTAAGAACATCCGTTTGAAGGCGAGCTAAAGTGAGAAGGCAAAATATCCCCTACTTAGGGTTGCGCGCTGGGTTTGGGACCCGCCACGTAAAAAAACACCCCCAACGAAAATCAACTATAAGCCTCGGATAAGAGACCCCCTTTTGATGACGACCATGGCAAACGAAATAAGGACTACGAACTAAGGCCATGCACCTGGAATGTCCGGTCCCTTAATTAGGAAGGTGCCGCTGCCCAGCTGGTTGATGTCCTCGTGAAAATAAAGGCTGATATCACCGCCATCCAAGAAATGCGATGGACGGGACAAGGACAGAGACAGAGACATCTACTACAGTGGCCATATAAAGGAGCGCAAGTTTGGTGTTGGATTCGTGGTGGGAGAGAGACTCCGTCGCCGAGTACTATCATTCACTCCGGAGAATGAACGTCTAGCCACAATCCGCATCAAAGCGAGGTTCTTCAACATATCGCTGATTTGCGCCCACGCCCCGACGGAAGAGAAGGACGATGTGACCAAAGATGCCTACACTTCTGAGAGATGCCCCCGCCACGATGTCAAAATCGTGCTTGGCGACTTCAACGCCAGGGTGGGCAAAGAAGGTATCTTTGGCACTACGGTCGGTAAATTCAGCCTCCACGAGGAAACATCCCCAAATGGGTTGAGGCTGATCGACTTCGCCGGGGCCCGAAATATGGTTATCTGTAGTACTAGATTCCAGCATAAGAAGATACATCAAGCTACCTGGCTGTCTCCGGATCAAAAAACCTCCGACCAGATCGATCATGTTGTGATAGACAGAAGACACGTCTCCCGTGTTTTAGATGTGCGTGCGCTCCGAGGTCCTAACATCGACTCGGACCACTATATTGTTGCAGCTAAAATTCGCACCCGCCTCTGTTCAGTAAAAAACGCACGCCAACAAACACAAGGAAGGTTCGAGGTTGAAAAAGTGCAATCACAACAGACAGCCGAACGATTTTCTACTCGGCTTGCATTCCTGCTCTCTGAGAGCACTCGTCAACAACTCGGTATAAGGGAACTGTGGGACGGCATTTCAAACTCTTTACGTACAGCTGCAACCGAAACCATTGGTTTTCAGAAAGTGCAAAAGAACAGCTGGTACGACGAGGAGCGCCGTGTCGCAGCGGAGAGAAAATAGGCTACCTACCTCGGAACGTTACGATCGTCTACAACACGTGCGGGATGGGATAGATACCGAGAGTTGAAGAGGGAAGCGAGTCGCATTTGCAGACAGAAGAAGAAAGAGGCCGAAATGCGTGAGTACGAACAGCTCGATAAGCTGGCCGACAGGGGTAATGCTCGAAAATTCTACGAAAAGATGCGGCGACTTACAGAAGGTTTCAAGACCGGAGCATACTCTTGTAGAACCCCCCAACGTGATCTAGCCACCGATGCCCAGAGCATACTTAAATTATGGATGGAACACTTCTCCAGCCTGCTGAATGGCAGTGTACGCACAACACCAGGAGAAGGCGAACCCGATGCCCCAATCGATGACGATGGAGCAGACGTTCCATTGCCCGACCATGAAGAAGTTCGAATAGCAATTGCCCGCCTGAAAAACAACAAAGCGGCGGGGGCCGATGGATTGCCGGCCGAGCTATTCAAATATGGCGGCGTAGAGCTAATAAGGTGCATGCATCAGCTTCTTTGCAAAATATGGTCGGACGAAAGTATGCCCAACGATTGGAATTCAAGTCTGCTATGCCCAATCCATAAAAAAAGAGCCCAACAATCTGCGCCAACTACCGTGGGATTAGCCTCCTCAACATCGCATATAAGGTTCTGTCGAGCGTATTGTGTGAAAGATTAAAGCCCACCGTCAACAAGCTGATTGGACCTTATCAGTGTGGCTTCAGACCTGGTAAATCAACAACCGACCAGATATTCACCATGCGCCAAATCTTGGAAAAGACCCGTGAAAGGAGAATCGACACTCACCACCTATTCGTCGATTTCAAAGCTGCTTTCGACAGCACGAAAGGAGCTGCCTTTATGCCGCGATGTCTGAATTTGGTATCCCCGCAAAACTAATACGGCTGTTTAAACTGACGTTGAGCAACACGAAAAGCTCCGTCAGGATCGGGAAGGACCTCTCCGAGCCGTTCGATACCAAACGAGGTTTCAGACAAGGCGACTCCCTATCGTGCGACTTCTTCAATCTGCTGCTGGAGAAAATTATTCGAGCTGCAGAACTTAATCGAGCAGGTACAATCTTTTATAAGAGAGTACAGCTGCTGGCGTATGCCGATGATATTGATATCATCGGTCTCAACACCCGCGCCGTTAGTTCTGCTTTCTCCAGACTGAACAAGGAAGCAACGCAAATGGCAGTGAACGAGGGCAAGACGAAATGTCTCCTGTCATCAAACAAACAGTCATCGCATTCGCGACTTGGCTCTCACGTCACTGTTGACAGTCATAACTTTGAAGTTGTAGATAATTTCGTCTATCTTGGAACCAGCGTAAACACCACCAACAATGTCAGTCTAGAAATCCAACGCAGGATTACTCTTGCCAACAGGTGCTACTTCGGACTGAGTAGGCAATTGAAAAGTAAAGTCCTCTCTCGACGAACAAAAGCCAAACTTTATATGTCGCTCATAATCCCCGTCCTGCTATATGGTGCAGAGGCTTGGACGATGACAACAACCGATTAGTCGACGTTGCGAGTTTTCGAGAGAAAAGTTCTGCGAAAGATTTATGGTCCTTTGCGCGTTGGCCACGGCGAATATCGCATTCGATGAAGCGATGAGATATACGACGACATGATATATAGTCGACATCTTCGACTGTTATAGATTTCGGTCAACGAGTTAGTTTTAGCTTGAAGAGTGTGTGAACAATAATATTCTGTGGTCTTGTTCTTTGGCTCAACAACCGTGGGCCGGTCTGCGCTGAGAGTACAAAGCATCGCGAGTCGTCTCTATCTTTTGCGAATACCGTCGACATAGTCTAACCAGCACATGCATTGTTTTTTCTCCGCTTAACTAAATCCACGTAGCCGTAGAGCTCATACAGTGCGTGCATTTTCTCCGGTACTCATCGATCGCGCGGATGACTCCAAAGGCCTTGCGGAGAGAAGCTCTAAGTGTTTTCTCACCTCGGTAGTTATTGTCCGGAATTTATTCTGATTCGGGATAGACCAAGTCCTTAACTTTTGAAATATACAGCTGCGAACAGTGTCGAAGTTCAGAAAACGAGAGGAACATTTGTTTGTGGCCGCCAGGTACTTCATTTTGACCTCGTTCACCATACGTACCCCAGTTAGATTGTCTTTTAAGAGTAGATAGCACGACAAAGGTTTTCAGATTAGCGACGCGTATCACTTTTTCCAGCATTATATTGAAGAAAGTGGACGCCAGGGAATCATTCTGTCTAAAACTATAATATATAGGCCGACTATGTACTTAGACAACCTTTCGAAGAAAAAAGTTTCTCAGAATAAAAAGATCCATTTTTTGACACTTCAAGAAAGATCAATCAATAAAATTGAGAATAGCCAGTTTCTTACAGTGTTAAAATCAGGGTCGTTGGCTAGATATTGAAGAGGATATTCGAAGTAAGTATAAAAGATATAAGAACGAAGTTTAAGGCTCTCCTTTTCTTAAAAAGCAAAGACCACGCCATCATCATTTGAGGTGCTCTCAAAAAATTGAAAATCATCGCGATCGTCGTCAAAAGTTTGCCACACTTTTCCCTACAAAGTTTTTGTTTTCTTAATTATTAATTGTAAAGTGCGCACTTCGTTAGTCGTTCGTGCTGAAGTGGGCAAACACATTAGCAATAACTTTCTACAACAGTGACTCAAAACAGTAGCGGAGATCACGTGACAGTGGTGGAGCGGGCTAATGACGCGAGAAAATGGCACAGTAAAACGCCATTGAAAAATCTGAGAATGGAATGGAATGAAGTGGTCTCATTGGGACACTTTGAGGTTTTAGTATGACTAGGAAAGAAGGGGTGTAATTTATACTGAAAGTGAAAGTGCGAGTGTTATTTGAGTGGAAACGTTAAGGATGGGTTGTTGTAAAAAATGCTGTGATCGAACCTGTGCTAAGTTGAGAATCCAACACAAAGGCAACTCAAGAGCCTTACTTTTAATCGAAAAACATTCTCTTCGCTCACGCTGCTGAAATCGAATTTTGTTTTTCGTAGTGTGACTACTTTTAATACGAGCTTCAAGCATGAAAGGGAAGCTGAAGGTCACCAGTTCTGCATAGTCCTCATTTGAAGTTCGAGACATTTTCTATATCTAAAGAAATGTCTCTATAAGATTGGACGGTATTCGGATGGTGGATGCTTGAAAGGATGTAAAGCCGGAGGTTGAGATTAAAGACACTTCACAGCTTAAGTGGGATAGTTGGACTAGTACTTTATCCCGGCATACAAATTGTGTCCATGCATTTAGTAGAACCGACTTGACAGTGACTGAAAGGAATATAATTAGACGTGATTTGACCAAGTGAGACGACTTAATAAAGCAGAGCCTTAGGATCAAGCAATCTGTGCAGCGGTTAGACGATCATTTGTAAAGGAAGATGCAATGAAATCATCAGTATGGTGGAACAGAGTCTGAAAGCTCTTCACTCACTATTGTTGTTGCCCATGAAGGAATTTCAATCGACTTGGAATTCAGTCTGGTGGCAAGAGCATCTATTGTACTCCAGTCAAGACCCTCATACATTTCTCCACCACCACCGATTAGGAAGTTGTAACTAATAACAGCCCAACCCAAGGAGTCCTTGTCGTTACTGTACAGGTAAATACTGCGTATTTGTTGAGAGTGAAATTGGCGGTGTGATGTATAATGACGTAGAACAAATTAATAGCTAAGGTAGAGTGGAAAGTAGCGAAACAATCAAACCAATTTCACCTAAAATTCGCACTAAAAGCACATGCGAAAAGAGCTCAACTAAGACGAATCTATATTTACGTGTGAATTTTAAGTAAAATCAAAAACTAAACTTCGATCTTTTCCGAAACATTGAGACGTCCTTCACCCGACCTTACATTTCTCAAACCATTCACTTGCTGTTTATCCACTTAAACCCTCACTGGTTAACGCACCAACATTCAAGCGCATCAACAAAAGTTAATACTTATCCCCAAAGAGACACTTGAGTCGCGTGCAAACTATTGCCGAACACTTGAAAATGGCGGAAAGTGGCAAACAAAAAATGAAATAAGGAGTACTTAGTGAACTTAGGGATAGTGTAGAGTGACGTTGACCAAGTTGAAGTGTTCGCTGTTCGCTTGCTGGCGACTAGCAGCTGGCTGACGGTGGTCGTTTAATGACTGATGGCTGATAGTTTGCCATTGGTCTACAACTGCTAGTTCTTGTTGGTTGTTTCCCATTTACCTCCACATTTGCTCACTATTGTTGACGAATAGGTGCCTTTTTGGTAAGTTCGATGCTTGAGTTAGTTGCTGTGGTTATATACTTGTGTATGTTCTACTTGTATGATAATACCTACAACGTGACTTAATAGTACATCAATACCTGCTAAAATAGTTCAGAAAAGTAACACAAGCTCTTTATGTTCTTCCTTCTTTTGAATAAATCTGATTGAGATTGGAACTTCCAAAACTTCCTTCCAGAAGCGTCAATGATAAACAGAGCCGTAATTTCTAGACTGGCTCTGCGTGTCAAAGATGAAACCAACTTGCAATATCTGGCTTGAGTTTTATCTATACAAAGGGTTTCACTAAAAAGTATTTGAGCAAGAATTTTCTTCCTTTTACCAAACGGTTTTGATAATTGACTCTTAAGACTTATTCGGCTTAAGCAAATAAAGATTGCTATGAAAAAAGATAAAAGTTGGAAACGAAATCTGGTCTCTTTGAAAATTGAATCAAAAAATTCCATATCTAAAAAGTTACAACTTTTCCTTATTAATTGTTAAATTAAAATTAATGTTGTTTATAGTGAATATTTAAAGGTATGGAGAGTTTAATAGGCAAATTTTGCGTTGAGTTAAACAGCCGAGTCCATGTAAATGAGACGGATGCAGACCTACCTGTAGCGTCACTGTACGATCCAAAAACTAATAACATGTTCTCATGGGGTTTTCTTGATTCCGCAAGATCGCAGATCCGCTTTGGAAAACTATTGCTCATGGTTCAAAGGCATAATTATAGTTGAATGACCTCCAGTTTAAAAAATTAGCTTTGTTTTCTCCATACGGTATAGATTAGTTAAGCTCTCCGTTGTTATTATTCTTGTTGTACTCAAGTAAAAGCTTTCCATTAACTAGATGCTTTCACACTCATTACAACAGCTGCTTTGTTTTTGTCACCTCCCACACAATTATAATGTGGCTAACTCAATGAAACCTACATTTCTTAGCACCGACGGTAACAAAGTACTAAGGAAACAGAAAAACAACAACAATTTTGTTGTTGAAAAATCGCGACAAAACATTGTCAATCAGCATGGCGTGCCTATTTCGTAGTATTTCTAACTCTTTCCTGCTTAATCGGTGGGTCGTTGCCACTTAAAATTGGCAGAAAGTTCCACATTGATGTAGCTTCTAAGTGTCAGTAGCATGAAGTCAAGTTGCGAGTTGATTCTAGCATTAGTGGTCGCTACACTGTTGTTTTGTCAAGGGCAGGTAGACAGCTGTCAGCTCGTTCGACGTACATATTGTCCCTTGTGGTACTATTGGTTGTGTTTCTCTCTCTCTACAATTCCTTTTTCTGACATGCTCTCTCACGCTCTCAATAGAAATCTTCCTAGCTCTTTCTATCTCTTTTTTTCATTAATTTCCATTTCCCTTTCAACAAGTTTTCCTTATTGCCTGTCGGCTTCTTGTCACCGTCTTACCGTCGGTTTAAATAATTTATTTCTTATTTAATTTTTTGTTTGTTGCGGTTTCATTAGGGAAAAGCTAATTACCAAGTCTAAAAATGTTGTCAATAACGTCAAAGGTACGAGAGTTTTATCAGAAAAAACTTTGCAAAGAATAGCTAAAACTAACAAGAACCCAAGAGCTCTTAGTACGGAGTTAGCGACCCTCTTTTATTTTACTATATTGATAATATATATTACATAATCACATAAGCAACAAACTCTGATCTAATACCAGATTAAAACAGCAAATTGTAGGATGCAAAAATTAATTCAATATTGTTTGCATGTAACGGGTGATTTTTTTGAGGTTAGGATTTTCATGCATTAGTATTTGACAGATCGCGTGGGATTTCAGACATGGTGTCAAAGAGAAAGATGCTCAGTATGCTTTGACATTTCATCATGAATAGACTTACTAACGAGCAACGCTTGCAAATCATTGAATTTTATTACCAAAATCAGTGTTCCGTAATCCGCTTTTTTATCGACAAATTTTGTTCAGCGATGAGGCTCATTTCTGGTTGAATGGCTACGTAAATAAGCAAAATTGCCGCATTTGGGGTGAAGAGCAACCAGAAGCCGTTCAAGAACTGCCCATGCATCCCGAAAAATGCACTGTTTGGTGTGGTTTTGTACGCTGGTGGAATCATTGGACCGTATTTTTTCAAAGATGCTGTTGGACGCAACGTTACGGTGAATGGCGATCGCTATCGTTCGATGCTAACAAACTTTTTGTTGCCAAAAATGGAAGAACTGAACTTGGTTGACATGTGGTTTCAACAAGATGGCGCTACATGCCACACAGCTCGCGATTCTATGGCCATTTTGAGGGAAAACTTCGGACAACAATTCATCTCAAGAAATGGACCCGTAAGTTGGCCACCAAGATCATGCGATTTAACGCCTTTAGACTATTTTTTGTGGGGCTACGTCAAGTCTAAAGTCTACAGAAATAAGCTAGCAACTATTCCAGCTTTGGAAGACAACATTTCCGAAGAAATTCGGGCTATTCCGGCCGAAATGCTCGAAAAAGTTGCCCAAAATTGGACTTTCCGAATGGACCACCTAAGACGCAGCCGCGGTCAACATTTAAATGAAATTATCTTCAAAAAGTAAATGTCATGAACCAATCTAACGTTTCAAATAAAGAACCGATGAGATTTTGCAAATTTTATGCGTTTTTTTTTTAAAAAAAGTTATCAAGCTCTTAAAAAATCACCCTTTATTAGCTGGAGCTTGAACGGGGTTGCGCCATTAGACTCAAACGTAAATAAGCTATCCCGACTAAGAGGAGAGGCAAAGCATATAGATTTAACTACTGATCTACTAAAGCTTTGCTTCAAATGGCAGCAGCAGTAGGGTTTGACGGAGGGAAGGTTTTCTCGTCCCAACAAATGAAGGTCTTAAGTGATACCAAACCACTGGCTCTTCACACGAGGGACAGCATTACCAAAAGGGTAAACTTCACAATGAAGTTTAAAATTATCTTTGGTAGTAAGAATGAATGAAATGATCCTATGCTTGATTAGGGATAGTATTATTAAGTGATATACTGACGGCTCGATAACTTTGAAAGAAATTGGTACAGGGAACGCGCATCAAACTTTCCCTAATTATGGGATGGGAATAAGCATTTCCCAAGCAGAAGCTCTTGTTATAGAACGGTGTGTCCAGGCATGCGCCAGTCAAAGTTAATGATAGCAATCTTCGGAGAGACAAATTTTACACTTGTCACCACTTAATATTGGCCTAGCGTCTTGTGGAAACTGCCGGTTCTGCAACAAGGCCTCGTACACTCCTGAGCACCTGTTATTAAACCGCACGGCAATCTGTAGAGGCAGCTTCAAGGCTTTTGAATCTATGTATTTGAATAAGAAGCACATGGTCCTTGGTCATGGATCCTTTCTATGAAATGGGATTGGCGATTAAGATTCAGCACTCTCGAGTTTACCGACTGATGTAAAGAAGGCTCAGAAATGGGCCCTAATCTATGCGTTGCCAAGAGTAGAGAGAAATTTATATATTTTCTTCACAGTCGCATAATGGAGTTTATAAGGATATTTTCTCAAGATTATTACATTCGATTCTGGATAGTGGCTTTAAGATCTTATATTGACTTTTACACATTTTTTAAGCATACATTTTAAGGCGCTACTTCTAACCTTAGTTAAAATCTCAAGCAAGAGTTACAGACCTTTTAGTTAATTATAAGTAGTAATTGAGGGAACCAATTTAAGTAACGTAAGCCAGCCACAACTTTGTAGTTTCTTTCTCAAAGGTTCTGATCTCTCGAAAGGCCTTTCTTATAGTATGCTGCCTGAGACACTCACGATTGTTGAGCTTCTGACGAAGCTTTTAACAAAAGATTTTTTTTTTTCATAAAGCTCTGAACCTCGTAACGGGACAAAAGATCGCCGATTATCCGAAAGACATTAAATTAGAGTTTAAAACTTCGAAAAAAGCTCGATCTAGGATAATCATAAATCCATAAAGAGAAGTAATTATAAACAGTTATATTGTTTTTGTTGTGAGCACATTTAAACGCCGCCCCTTTGCCACTCCACAACTTTGGGCGCACACAGCTCAATTTTATGTAACCGAAAGTAACTGCTAAATATGCTGTTATTTATAAACTGTTGTCTATTTTATGTTTGTGTGTACGTATGTCAACTCGCTTGTGTAATCACACGAATCCCCTTGTGGCACAACGAGTATTCCCTGTCTGACAACTTGCAGCGTTTAACAACTTTTTCACCACAAGCTTTTTTGTGTAAACTGATTTCTTTATAGCTTTGCTTTTTTGGAACTTTTGTTTCGCTCATTAACTACATATATACAACAACCAAAGACAATGCAAAAAGAACAAGAATAGGGAAACTGTAGCTCCAGGTAAACATTGTTTTTGTTGTCACACTTTTCGCATTTTGTTGTTGTTTGTTAATATTTTTATTGCCGTTTTTCTGCATATATGCATATAGACTTACCGCGGAAAACATTTAATTTTTCATCGAAATGCCCAAAACAATCACAACATATTGCAACATGTTGCATGAAAATCAGCCACCAAGCAATTTTGCGGTGGTTTGGCGTAGCTGTTTGCCATTTTTGGCTTTTAGCATTGAGTCAGTTAAGTGGGAATTGAGGCGAGGTACTTCTGCTGAGAGGTAAGGAAGGGACAGCCGACACTCATCAAAATATTGTTCTAAGCGCAAACGCAATGGGATTGGTAACAACACAACTGCTTGGAAATATAGAGGAGCCGGTAGCGTCAACTCTGCACCTCCAGACTCTTGCGTAATATAACTAGCAGAAGTTCAAGTGAGCGGCTATAGAGCTTTTCTAATAACAGAAAATAGAAAGCAGTTTGTTCTTATTTAGTTGAAAATTTGTTTTAGGTTAGCGTTTAACTTGTCATACTTTCGAAAACCCGAGCGAAAGGCCTGGATTCGACATATTACAGACTTAACCTTCTGAGATTAGTGTAATTGAAATGAAATTGCAGCCTTTCCGTTCAAGAGCGATTTGGGAACAAGGATAACGGTACATGCACTATATATTTCTTTTTCTATTGTTGTGAGCTATATTAACACACTGACATCTCTGAACTCATGAAATCGTTCCGTGCAACCCAACAATGCCAGCGCTTAAATAACGGTCTAAAATGGTTAACTAATTAAAATTGCTTTGTTGTAGTGAAAGGCGCTATGAATGAAAATTGTGCTTTTTATATAGATACAACGATTGTGTATGTGTGCAGCTTTTATGCTGTAAGCGTGCAACAAACTCCCCAGCGAAGTGCCGGTGCATATACGATTAAGTGTATGAACTCTTTGACGCAGCGGTGTAAATGGAGCTACTCGCTCGTTCACCTTGTGCTATCAACTTGTTGTCTGATGTTGTTCCTAACGCCTGTGTTTGACGTTGTTGTAGCTACTATATGCTGATATTGTTGTCAAGTTTTTTGCATGATCTTTTCAGTTAAAAATTCTTTGCTGCACCTTGATTGTTGCTGTTGTTGTTGGCGCGCATTGTTTAAACGCACTTTTGTTGTTGCTTCTGTTGTTGTTATTAACTATTAACTTAGCTTTTGTTTAACTTTTTGCAAACATCTATTGTTTCTACGAGTTTTTTATGACTTTTGGTTTTAGTCTTTGATCACTCTCTCACTTTGTTCATTAGCAGCGTTTTTTTATAACAAGTGTTCAAATATCATTGAACATGCTTATTTATCAGCAAAGCCGAAATTCTACTAAATATAAATATCTATTTATATATTAATATACTTACATACATACATATGTATATACATAATGCATTTACATGCAATGCACATCTACGAGTAATAATAATAAAAATGCATGGGACAAAAATCATAAATATACAGCAGAGACCAAACATTAAACACACACACGCACACTTGCAATAAATTATACACTTGAAATCAACCCCATGTCAAGCAGCAATAAAAAATATGCTGCAATACATAAAAACATACACACATACAAATATATTTAGTTATTTAAGATAGTTTTAGAAATTGTATATAAGCCAGAAAAATACAAAATAAAAATCAGAACGAATATATTCTCCCTCAATATAAGACTTTCAATTCCCCCCACCAGCGGTAAGGATTGTTAGAAGCTATATTGAGGTATTAACATTTTTTGGTCCTTCGAGCCGGATTTAGTGCTCGGCCAAAATTAAAAAGTCCTGTACTTACAAAACAGGCAAAATTAAATTGTAAGACGGGTGTATATTCCCGCATATTAGCAACACAAATTTAACATTTTTTGGTCCTATCGAGCCTAAGAAAAGAGCTCAGCCAAATACAAAAAAAGCCCTGTTCAAAATACAGGCAAATTAAAAAATAATTGTAAGACGGGTGTATATTCCCGCATTAAAACCGATCGCATAAGCCGTTTTAGCAGAGACTAAACGCAGTGATCTAACTGCTATCCAAGAGATATTCAGCGGCTGTGAGTCGAGGCACAGCAAGGTCAACTAGGCGACCAAATCAAATACCTCCAACGATTTCTTTGGAGAACAACAAGCAGTTAATTAACAAATAAAAAAAGTGTTGCAGAAAAACTCTCAAAATGGGAATAAACAAGAAGAAAAATCCTGAAGCCCAAGCGGATTTTTCCGAAAAGTTGTTGTACACGTCCCTCACTTTTCCAACAAAATCATCAAGTAAAACAAAAATTGAAGAAGTTGAAGCTAAACACCAAGATTTAGATCGAAAAACTTCCTTATTCATGAGGAAAGTGGAAAACCTCAGAAGAAAAATTGAAGATCTAAGCATGGAATTAATAATCGACAACGATCAAATAAAAGACTTAGACTGTTTATTTACAGACATTCAAAATCTAAAAAGCAAATTAGATTTTAATGTTGAAATTGAAATCTTATTCGAAGAAATTTATGACGAATACTACGAAGAGCTTAAACATTTAAAGAAAAAGTTACGCAAAGAAGAGCCTAAAATTTCTTATCGCCCTAACTTTGAAGAAAGAAAAATAATAAAAATTCCAAAATTTTATGGCGATACTAAGGAATGGGCCAAATTTTACAACGTGTTCAAAGTTATGGTACATGACAACGAGCAGATGAAGAACATAGAGAAAATGCTGCGTCTTCGTCAATGCTTAAAAGGCGAAGCTGCACGAGTAATACAGCATTTTCAAATTTCGTCAAAAAATTATGAAGCTGCATGGAGTCTACTTAAGAAAAAGTATGACAATCAGCCAATTCTGTTTATCGTACCCAAATTATCTACAACTGCGACGAAACTAACTAATGCAGTACAAAAGATTGAACACGAAAAACTTATAAAAATTCCACTACTCTCTCTATCTTCTGTTGAGGAAAAAACAACAGAAATAATAGAAAAAGATAGGAAGGAAAATGAAGCTGAAGAAGAGTCACTTGAAGAACTTCGTAAGCCTTCAAAAACTGAGGAATCTCACAATCTCATATCTCTTCCGGCAGGCTCACATTTTGGAGAAATGTGGAACAGTGAAGTCCAGACGAAATCGTTTGGAAATAAGGACGAAACTGAAGTAATTCAATACATTTTAGAAGACAAGCTGCGCGTAGCGGAAATTACTTTTAAGGAGCAAGGCACATTTAACGATGTGAACAATAAAATGTCTCCTTTGGAAATTGAGGAGAATGCAAAAGATGAAATAAAATATCTTGCAGAAAGAGATGTTGAAGTTGATAACGGAAGTGTTTCAAACGATGGTCCAGAGGGGGAAGAGGAAAATGCAGGCGAATCGAATGAGGAATCGATAAATGTAACTATTGGTGAAGACGAACAAAAACTTTTGCATGATAAGGCACCTGAAAAAAAGGAAAAATGCACCGATGCAGAAGGTGATACTACCGGCAAGAATTCAGCGCAAAAGAGTACAAAAACGGTTGCAGCTTTGTATGACACAAGAACATCCAAGAGTGGATCCAGCAGCAGTAAATGCAGCAAGTATGATGACGATAAATCAAAGAGAAAAGATAAAAAGTCCGGCGACAAAAAGGATAAAGACATTAGTGAACAAAAATCATCTTCAAACAAGTCTTCGCAGAAGGATGACAAAGAAAAGTCTTCAGTGAATATCTCTACAAAATCGTCGTCCACAAGAAAGCAGACAACACCTTCACGTAATCTTTGGATATCCGGGTTATCTTCATTAACGAGAGCCAGGGATCTGAAAACTATATTTTCTAAATATGGAAAAGTTATCGGAGCCAAGGTGGTCACCAACACCGGTACACGTTGTTATGACTACGTAACAATGCCATCATCGTCGAATGCCAGTCGTTGCATTGAGAATTTGCATCATACCGAACTCCATGGACGGATAATATCAGTAGAGCTCACTAAAAACGAAATCAGCAACTCAACAAATGTCGCCAAAACACGAGTGGATAAAACAAAAATAGATCCAGTTGGAAAAGCGGATGTAGTAACAGCCATTTGGGAGTTACTAATACCATGGCAGCTTACGTTAAAACAAACGGACAAGCTAAAACCCAAAAGACGACAACGAAGAGCAGAGAAAGCTACGAGAAGGCATTGACAAAATCAGCAACAACGAATTAAAATTAACCCATTGATTTATCGACCAGAATTTGAAAAATCACCAAGTCGAAAATGAACGAGATCTGCGTGAAATCAATAATTTATGCGATTTTGCAACTTTCTGATCCGTGGCTAACGGCTCAATGTAACAATCTCAAAAAATGTTAAGCATCGAGTGTTTTTTTATTATAATCAAAAAAGTTGAAATGAAATCAATGCGGTGGATCTAGGTGCGGCCGAAAATGGGTTAAGTGAGTTAAATTTAAGAAACCATAGCGGACATTTATCTTTATTGTTAGTAGTAATTGTAATATTATGCCTTTTAATACTATATTTCCGTTATAAATGTAAAGCGAATAATGCTGATAGAATCATTGTCAATATTCCCAACCGATAGAATATTAATAACATAAAAAATACAGTCCACTAGATTTAAATAATCATTTCTTTCCCTCGGCAATATGTTCAAATATCATTGAACATGCTTATTTATCAGCAAAGCCGAAATTCTACTAAATATAAATATCTATTTATATATTAATATACTTACATACATACATATGTATATACATAATGCATTTACATGCAATGCACATCTACGAGTAATAATAATAAAAATGCATGGGACAAAAATCATAAATATACAGCAGAGACCAAACATTAAACACACACACGCACACTTGCAATAAATTATACACTTGAAATCAACCCCATGTCAAGCAGCAATAAAAAATATGCTGCAATACATAAAAACATACACACATACAAATATATTTAGTTATTTAAGATAGTTTTAGAAATTGTATATAAGCCAGAAAAATACAAAATAAAAATCAGAACGAATATATTCTCCCTCAATATAAGACTTTCAATTCCCCCCACCAGCGGTAAGGATTGTTAGAAGCTATATTGAGGTATTAACATTTTTTGGTCCTTCGAGCCGGATTTAGTGCTCGGCCAAAATTAAAAAGTCCTGTACTTACAAAACAGGCAAAATTAAATTGTAAGACGGGTGTATATTCCCGCATATTAGCAACACAAATTTAACAACAAGTGTTTTGTTGTCATTGCCATTATTGTCTGTAATTTAATGTACAGCTGGCAAATATATCTATGCATTGGAATCACCGTGTTTTTGTCCACCTTCGTTTTGTAAATTAACGGCGCGTTTGCCAGTTCCACCTCCAAATTGGCTTCAGTCCTTCCCGGACCTCGCTGTGAAGCTGACTTGCGCGCTCTGTTGCTGCATCAGCTGCTTTGTTTGCACCACTTGGTCACTTCTGTGTTAATTATTGTCACCGGCAACCACTTCAGCGCTCTATTGTCGTTGCAGGGGCTTCGTTGCCCTTCGCTGTTCTTTTTGTTTACCACTTCTAGTCATTAACGTGGCACTTTAGTGCGTTGCCTTGATGGCTTAGAAAGGTTGGCATAATTTTTGTAGAGTCTCTACCGTTTTACTCACTTTATTATGGAAAATACAGTTGTAATATACATAATACGAAAAGCTGGTAAGAATGTGTTTGGAAAATTAATATGAACTCATAAAACGTTGAGAATTTAAAATGTTTTGCAAACAAAACCGAGAAACAATAATTTTTCGGAACTAATTTTTGGGACTGAATTTCGAGATCCCGAAAAACTATGATATTTTAAAGTGAGTAGAAAATAGTTGACCTCAAAACGTAAGCGATTTTCCAGTACTCCGAAAATTCTACTAAATAAAAGTTATAGAAACTTAAAGTAACACTTCGAGAGCTCAAAAGCTCAGGTTAACTATTGAAGACTCCTTCAAAACGACCCGAACAAAGCAAATTGTTGCATGCTAGAGAAAGACAATTCAGTAACTAAAGTAACACTTCCAAAGCTCAAACGCTCAATTTAGTCCCGATTAACTTCCTCAAAGCTTCTCGAACAAGTTTAAGCTAATTTTGGTAACATAGAAATCGGATCCAGAAATCATTTCCAGAGCACTTTAGACAAAATAAGATTAGAAAGCATTTCCAAGATACCTTCTTTGGGTTAAATACTAGATGCTTGTATAAATTAAATATATTCAGTAAAGTCACACCACCGGGTGAGATCTGGACCAATTTTATCTCGTTGGGCTAGATTTTGGGGCTGATACCCACGGAGACCAAATCTCTCGATTCTTCAAATACTGACCAACACTTTGCAATGAAAACTATGAAAGCAACTTCCTTTGCGGTAAGTTGGTATTGCCTTCATTAAAGTTTGTGTGTGGCTTTTCTGCCACTTTTCAAGTTTCGCACAACGGCAACTACCACCCTCCGGAGCTCAGCCGAATCAATGCATGCAGCTTCAAACATTCATTTTGAGGGAAATTATTCCAAATGTTGTAGATGCATTCCTTCAAATTAGCCAGGTTTTCTCTTCAGCTATACGCATCTTAACGATTGCCCAAGCAATTTCAGTTGGTGACATATAGGAGCCATTTCTATACACTCACATTTTCATTTTTTAGATGTTCTGTGATGACCCTTGCAGTATGAATGGCCGCGTTATTCTGTTGGAGAAGAAAATATGGTCCAATTAGTCGGTGACCTTCGGCGATGGCGTCCTCCATTAAAATATTTAAATAAACTGCAGCAGTAACTTTCGCTTTCAGGACTACAATATTGACGAGGCCATTCGCAGATAAACATCCCCAAACCCTTAAGCCCTTTCCACCGACTTAACTGTGTGTAGAGTGCCCTTGTATGATAGTTCTTGTGCGAGTGAGCGCCAAACGTAAACCATACCATTTAGGTAGGGTACCTATTTCCAACGCGGCCATGAATATTAGCTTGGCGCAATATATTACACAGTGTGCATTGAGGAGACCTTCTTGCCTTTTTTATAATCATAATCATTGCGAGTGTTAAGGTCATGTGATTCATTGCAGAATTTTTCAACCCCTACTTCATATAATATAAATATGTCTTTGGAACTTTAAATTTTCTTCGGGAGCTATCATTAGCCTACTTAGGTTTCTTATATGTGAACCTACCCATTCATTTGCTCTATTTTGCATTCGAATTGTCTTGGATTTCCTTAGTGCAATTTAATATTCACACAAAATTTCTGAGCACCCACTGAAGTAACATTGACACGGTCTGTATTAAGCCGCTTAAATTCTAGTGACGAGCTGAGAAGACTGACGTCGTCGTCATAAATTTTACTGTCTGACAACATTTCTGCAGTGTGTATTTGTATGTGTGGGTGCGTGCTTCTAAAAAAACTTTTACACATTTCTATCTCTCAACCAATTATAAATATTCGCATTATCTCTGCTCACCGACTGGTACTATAACAATAAAGCGCGTAGGAAAACGAAGTGCCGCGCTGCGAAAAAATGTAATGTTTCAAAAGTGTTGAAACTATTTGAAAGCTTCGTGTATATTCGGCGCTCTTGTCATTATACAGTAAGTAGAAAAAGTAAGTTATCAAAACACCAACACTGTTTTAAATGCTCTATACTTTTTTGCTTTATCGAATAAAACTTTTTTTTCTATATGCTCAGAAAGTGCCGTTATCTAAGTACCGTGATTGATGATTTTAGTGGCAACTGTGTATCTGGTAAAAAAACTGCGTGGCATTCTATGAAAATACTCAGTGACAAAGCGTCGAAAGAGTAGGTTATCAAGTGCAATAATTAGTGTTTTTCATACTAAAACTTGACAATAAACTGCAAAAAGCTCAAAGGTGCAAGAATTCTTTATTTTAAAAATTTTGAAATTGAATTGGTAAATAAAGCTTTGGTTTTTGTTGTACACTGAACAGGGTATATTAAGTTTGTCACGAAGTTTGTAAAACCCAGAAGGAACCAGCGGAGACCCTATAAAGTATATATATAAATGATAAGTATGTTGAGCTGAGTCGATTTAGCCATGCCCGTCTGTCTGTCCGTCTGTCTGTCTGTCTGTCTGCATATATACGAACTAGTCTCTCAGTTTTTAAGATATCTTTTTGAAATTTTGCAAACGTCATTTTCTCTTCAAGAAGCTGCTCATTTGTCGGAACGGTCGATATCGGACCACTATAACATATAGCTGTCATACAAACTGATCGATCGGAATCAAGTTTTTGTATGGAAAACTTTCACATTTGCCAAGATATATTCACAAAATTTGGTATAGATTATTTTTTAAGGCAACAATGTAATCTCTAAAAAACTTGTTTAGAACGGATTACTATAACATATAGCTTCCATACAAACTGAACACATAGTTACTAACAGAAATGCACCTGTGAAGGGTATTTAGCTTCGGTGCAACCGAAGTTAACGTTTTTTCTTATTTTTACATAAAAATGGATAACTTAAATTTTTTTTCACTAAATTTTGAGGTCGTTAAAAAATAAAAGAAAAAGTCATTTTTTTGTTTGATCTCAATTTGAATTGCGCGTCAAAAAATAATGGAGCAACTTTGATCAGTAAAAAGTTAACAGATATTCTTCTTTTGGTCTATATTATGATATTCTAAAGTTTGGTCAAAATCGGAGAACCACGGGTACAAAACCACGTCGCCAATTGATGGAATGGCACATATATTATACTCGTATTACATATCACACCTACACAAGCGATATCTTCTAGATTTTTCCTTCTGAAAGGTTAGGTTAAGTTAGATCGTAGGGTTAGTCCAAAAATTGATTAGTTTTCTTTTGATAGATAATCGTGCTTTATCTTACCCATAAACTCCTTAAGTTTGATCACCATATCCTCACCGATCGATCATCGAAACATTTTGAGCTTATCACAAATTTAGTTCGACGGTTAATATCAATCCTAGCTACTTCGCTTGGTTCGTCAAAGGTGTCTTAACGAGACTTGTCTAGATGATTCCGCTTCGCTTTCCTCTTTACAGCTTTGGCTAAACACACCCGACAATTATCCGCAGCGCTTGTAAGCTTTTGAGACAATGTATAGCCATAACACCTTTATTTGGGACGAGATTGGCTACGCTAAGAGCCAATAGTTCTGAGGGAAGTCACACAAGTTTTGGTTCTTGTAGAACTCACTGGAGTTCCATAAGTTCAATCGTCGAACGCAAGGAAACATTGGTGAACCGACTTGCATTCAATCGGATGAAATTGGGAATGAGTGCTCTTCCTATCAAGCTTTGTAGTTTCTGGCGATTTCGCTGTGAGCAGACACTCGTACAATTATAATATTGAAGAATCTTCAGACTATTGCTAACGATGTTGTTCTAAGCGCACAGTCACCGAGCTCTAAGTCAATATTGCCGCTCAAATAGAGGAGCGAGTGCACATCTCTTTGAAGGAAGCTGCACTCCGAAGCAATAAATCTAGTGCTTAAAATATGCTACAGTGCTTTCGTAGTCTGAAATTAGAGTTTATGAAGAGCTCTAGGAAACTTGACCACCTGATCTTCCTTTAACTTCGATTCTTCAGTTAAAAAGTAGTGAAAAAATGGAAGATATTTTACTTTTGTTATTGTTTAAATGAGTTAAGCCTCGACCCACTCTACCCGAGAAAAACTGGCGCACCCTAGCTTTACACAACACCAACTCACCACAGTTGCGGACACATTGGATTTTACCACAGCAGATGTCAAAAGGATTGGATCATCGCTATTATTTTTGAAGACATTTGCAATACACGCATTCGCTGACACACTGCGTCCCGTCGTCATCACCCGGTCCGCTTCGCTACCACCATTCGTTCGACACAATTCGCACGCAATCATCGCACTTCGTAATTCGTGTACGCAGTCGCTATCGACATCAGTTTACATTCGTTATTTATATACAAGTTTGTTCGACCATACGCGGCGCTACGTAAATCCTTCCTGTGATCCCTCATCGGCCCGGTGTGCTAATTACATCCACCCCGCTCGGTGCACCTACATACATTCGTCGCCCACAAATAATTTATAATTTTTTATAAGAATTTGATTACAATAACATCGATTGTGAACACCTTAAATTATAATAAATTAATGTTAATTTTAACCTGCTTGCATTTTTTATTAAATAAGTAATTGTTCAGGTGATTAATATGTCGGTGTGCAAATTTGGGCAGCAATTAACTAGTTATTATTGTTAAACGAAGATGAAAATTGTTATTATTAATTGATGTACTAATTTATTTGAAATATATTCCAGATTTTTTAGAAAATTTAATATAAGCCTCCAGCTGCTCCTGAGTAGCTCTATTGTATGTGTTTACTATAATTTTTGATTATAAATTTTGTTAATAATTAATTGATTTCACATACATGAATACATTACGTTGCAGAAGAGTCCATTTTATGTATTATGAATAGAAACATACGAAACATACAAACTAAAGACTCTACTGCAAGCAGCGCATCCAAGTTAACGAGGCGAATCCAAGATTTGATAAAAAAAAAAAACGCAGCAATATACTTATAACAATATACTAAAACTAAGAGATTAAGTTTCAACTCATTTATTACAAGTGCGACAAGTAACGAACTCATGGATCCATGTCACCAACGTTGAGTTTACGTAGCAGGAGCGAAATGGGATTCACAGCTGATCGAAAGCTGTTAAGCTGCCTAAAAATTATTCGTTTTGCTGTAACATAAATTTCACGTGGCTCCTCGAATGCATGCTTTCACAAAACCTACGCAACAGTGTCAAAGAAAATCAAGAATGTCGGAACAACCAAGTAGGTAATCAGCTATTAAAAACTGTAGAGCATTAATTTTTAGCACGTCTTCACTACAGCTCACTTGGCTTAGATAGTACATTTAGAAGTTATCATTCCGCTAAGAGGGAATGTTAACTTTTGCTGTTGTTGGCGACTACTAGCATGGTACATGCAATTGAAGAATTGGAAAACGAGATGGGTGAAGGCTAAAAACTTGGGATCTACAAGTTCTCATGTTAACTGGAATGCGCAACTGAAGGTATTTTTTAGGTTTAAGTAAGATAAGACTGAATGTTGGTTCGTCATCGAATACTTAATGTTTGGTTTACATTTGGTTGGACTGAACATTGTTTCTTTTTCGAATCCTTCTAGGTAAAGACTCTAAAGATGATAGTAACAATAAGTAGTCTCTCTTTCACCAAACTCGTTATGTTTAGTAAACAAGAAATGAGAAATTTTGCCTTTGTTATAAAAAACATTGTAAATGGTAAAATATTCTTCTAATCAGTTCATAAATAAGCACTTCCCTTAAAATATTTCTCTAAACCCCCGTGATAAGCTTTCACTTAAGATGTGTTATTAGATGAAAAACACGAGATAAAGCGCCACACTGAACTGAAAATTAAAAGAAATTACAACCCATGCTGAGCCAAAGAGAGACTTACTTACTTACCACATGGAATTATAGAAAAAAGAAATCATATTTACGAGATTTAGAAATTTCATTAATTCTAAGACTTCATTAAAGGGACAAGTTTAGAACCAAAATTAACGTCTGAGATTCAACTTTGAGACGTAAGTATTGCGGCGGCATACCAAGTCTCTCCAAAGATTTTAGAAATTCCAATGTCTTCGGCAATGTAATTTTGTTCGTATCCCATAACTGACGCTGATTTGAAGGTTAATATGTCAAAATGATCATCACAAAAAGTGTGCGATCTTCAGTGACATGCGAATTAGCTATCGAATCATCCATCATTTTCCATTCCATTCCATTGGTTATCATGTTCCAGCAATTGTAATTGTTGGCATGCTTCTCAGAATGAAATTGGACCATGTTCAATTATCAATAGCAACCGAAGGTAGAAGCAATCGTCGTTTTTCGGGTGGATTGTGTAAACTCGTCCTAAGGAATTAGTTGAGAACACACCTAGAAATCAATCTACTGGTTGGTCTTCCTCTCTGCGCAACTATTTCCGAATAGAGCAATGTTCTCACAAACGGATAATTGACGCAAGTAGAGAAGCGTCAATGCCAATTTTGTTGCTGGCGGTGTTTCCACTGGCTGTACTATATTCTCTGGGTTGAAATAGATTCATTAACCATTTTTCTAATGAATTCCGAGACGCACAACAGTCGGAAAATGGTCGTGAATTGTAAAAGTAAATTCGTACAAAGCGCTTTATTGCAGTTTACATATCGACCCATATTAAACTTGCTGATCTCATCTCGTTCAAGGCCAATAACCGCGATGGTGCTCTGATCGATTTCATCAAACTGCAGTATTCAATATTGACATGAGTTTTGAATGTAAATTTGACAGCAGTGGCGAATATGGAACGATCCATATGTTGTCGACTTCGATATTCACTCCTTGAAGTTGAATGCTAAATGTTCTGCCATTGTCGCCTAGTGAGCGACGCCGATAGAGTGGATACCCATCATTTCCAGTGGGTCGGCTTTAGTAGTCGGCTTTGCTTTCTTCGACGATACATTCCATGTAAAGGGTGATTTTTTAAGAGCTTGATAACTTTTTTTTAAAAAAAAACGCATAAAATTTGCAAAATCTCATCGGTTCTTTATTTGAAACGTTAGATTGGTTCATGACATTTACTTTTTGAAGATAATTTCATTTAAATGTTGACCGCGGCTGCGTCTTAGGTGGTCCATTCGGAAAGTCCAATTTTGGGCAACTTTTTCGAGCATTTCGGCCGGAATAGCCCGAATTTCTTCGGAAATGTTGTCTTCCAAAGCTGGAATAGTTGCTGGCTTATTTCTGTAGACTTTAGACTTGACGTAGCCCCACAAAAAATAGTCTAAAGGCGTTAAATCGCATGATCTTGGTGGCCAACTTACGGGTCCATTTCTTGAGATGAATTGTTGTCCGAAGTTTTCCCTCAAAATGGCCATAGAATCGCGAGCTGTGTGGCATGTAGCGCCATCTTGTTGAAACCACATGTCAACCAAGTTCAGTTCTTCCATTTTTGGCAACAAAAAGTTTGTTAGCATCGAACGATAGCGATCGCCATTCACCGTAACGTTGCGTCCAACAGCATCTTTGAAAAAATACGGTCCAATGATTCCACCAGCGTACAAACCACACCAAACAGTGCATTTTTCGGGATGCATGGGCAGTTCTTGAACGGCTTCTGGTTGCTCTTCACCCCAAATGCGGCAATTTTGCTTATTTACGTAGCCATTCAACCAGAAATGAGCCTCATCGCTGAACAAAATTTGTCGATAAAAAAGCGGATTACGGAACACTGATTTTGGTAATAAAATTCAATGATTTGCAAGCGTTGCTCGTTAGTAAGTCTATTCATGATGAAATGTCAAAGCATACTGAGCATCTTTCTCTTTGACACCATGTCTGAAATCCCACGTGATCTGTCAAATACTAATGCATGAAAATCCTAACCTCAAAAAAATCACCCGTTATAACATCCCAGGATTTCGGGAATAAAATGGGTATGGTCGGATAGGGGAGATTCTCCAGATCAATAATATCTACTAGCACTTCACTAATTCGTTTGTACACATTTATTTTATATTATATAGTGCAAAAATAGCTTTTATTATACATTTAACTTATTGTTGAATTCTGATTATTTAAGAATAACAAATGAGTTACAAACTGTCAAACAATCAGTGTTACCAAACTAATATAAGCAAAAACAAGTTCAAAATTTGATACACCCCGGTGTTTGTCCGACCAGGGTTATATTTTTTTTTTTTTTGAAGCGCGGCCGAAGGCCGCATACGCTGAAAGGAGTTCATATATGTGGCGTGCTCACGAGTTGGAGAATTATATTATCTGTACACCGGCATAGAAATCAAAAAATGTTGTTTATCAAGCTGCTTTACATTGAAAAAAGAGTGAAATGATAAATTTTACTTTCTTTTTATTTCAGAACACATAATTTCACGTAGGACAAGGGCTGCGGGGTCAGCTAGTGTTAAATAAATGTGTACAAACGAATTAGTGAAGTGCTGGTGGATATGAAAGTGCAAAATATAAGTCCAAAACTTTATATCGAGAAAATACGTACTTCAAATAGTGGTAATTTTCAACTTTAAACGAGAATATCTCGAAAACTATAAGCTTCCTGCGGCTATAACTATATAAAGAGTGGAACGATATAATAGCTAATTGGGTAAAGTAAGGCAAAAGCAAAAAAATAAAATGAAAATAAAAGAATAAAAAAACGAGAAGAAAACTGAGCAAACGACAGCATGAGAGCTTAAAAAAATACAGATTGAATCAATAATAGTCATGACAAAAAAACAACAGACCACAATTTTATAAAAATAATAGATACATAAAATAAAAAAAGCAATTTGAAAATAATGCAAGGCACTTTTCGATTGGTGCAGACATTCCCACTATTTTCAATTCCTGTGTTCTTCGTAAGCTACTTTGTCGCCTTGGATCTTCAACAATTCGCGGATACCAATGCTGATTTTGTTAACCACTTTCGATAACTATTGACTGATCAGCCTGGCATGAGCTTATTTTAAGGGTGCCAAATACGAGCATAAGGTCTTCTGCTTTTGCTAAAAATTTAAGTCTAAATTTTAAATTAAATACTGGTATCAATATTCAAGCTTCAAATTGCCTACAAGGCCGTAACCAATTTTATTGAGTCGAGTACTATAAATCTATACTCGGTAATCTGATGTCTATCACCACCCATCTCTCCTGCAAGGTACTCGGTGAGCAGCAGTTCCCACCTGCAGCCTGTCTCTGGTCATATCACCGAAGTGCCTTGCTGTTGGTAAAGATATCTTCGTCGGACTCATTGAGGAGTCCTGGAGTCCTATACTCTGTTATAAACATCGTCCTTATCAAAGCGTTGATCGTCAAGGTGTTAATACTTGTTGTTCTCAACATGGTTTTTTTTTTGTTGTGTTCATTATTGTTCCGGAAAGAGTTGGTCACTTGTAGGAAGAGCCGGTAATGCGTAGTGAAATGTACCTCGAAACCTTGGCCTAAGAAAGTGTTGGTGCGGTTTCGTCACACTACCACAACAGGAGATGGGTGTAAAACGGAAGTTTTATTCATCCATATTTGCCTCTTAATTGGTAAAAGAAATATGTGTTCTAATTTGTGTTGCGCCCATTGCTATTTATTACTGTAAAAGACGACCAACGCTGTAGAAGCGTAAAATAATAGTTTGCGGTAGAAAAATTTAGTTCACACATTGTAGTGTTTAATTAGTATTTCTCTTGATTTTATACTGATACAATTCTTTCTAAGAATAAAAGAATTAAAATTTAATCCAATTTGAGCCCAAAAAGTCCCATAATATATTCAATTGTGTTTTTTTTATTACTATATCGCACACTAATACTAATACCCGAATACCACACTCTCTCTTCTTTATACGTATCATATGGAATGGATTTTGTGGAAGAAATCTTATATTCACTATACTGCCATACGGAATAAATTTTCAAATTGAATTTCAAATAACCGAAAATCTTCGAAGAACATTAGCGTTGTACGAATACCTCAACCGATCTACACACACATGCATATATACATGTATATCTACTCACCTGCATTTGCATGTGAAATTGAACATGAAATTTTCATTAGAACTGAAATGGGCGGACAACTTTAACCGTTGCCAGCGCCACAGATCGATTCAATTGTTACGAGTGTAAAGCATTGGAAATTTGGCTAAGTGCTTACATTTGCGATGCATTTGTTGAGCTCTGCCATAGCTGTCGTCTGTCAGCTGTTCTACTGGCGTCGGTGCTGTCGTTCCCACAATTCGCAGCAGTTTGCGCTTTGCCATATTGGCACACGTTTGACAGGCGCTGTCAGTTTAAACGAAATGACGTGACTACCGCTGCTCCTGCTGCGACGACAAGCCATTGACTCCCCCCGTTAGCTCTCTACCACCACTACAAATCTCACCCGCTTAGAGTACGCGATACCTGCCCGCAGCTCTGGCAAAGCTTTGATATTAGCGTTGCCGACTAACACCGACAATTGATAGTAACCGCGTTGCTTTGGCAGCAGCTGCGCAAATAAGTGGCATCGCATGCATTTCGCAGCTCTTGTTACTGGCGGGCGCCTTGTGTGCTCGCACCATTGAAGTTGTAATTGCTGGTAGCGATAAGAATCTGAAGTCTAGAAATACACTTGGCGGTTTTTCGTCGTTAATTTTACGTCATTAACCTGAAAGTTGTGCATGTAAACGGAAAATGGTGTGAAAAAGTGCGGGTTTCTTGTCGCTCAAAGGGGTAGAAAATTTCTGAAATCTTTGTAGCTGAAAGAGTTGATAAAAACTCATTTTCTAAAAGTTAAGGAGGCATGGTAACCTGCATAAAATGGAAAAAATTTCGAATTTCTGTCTCGAATCTGTTAAACTAAAGAAGAGAAATAAATTAGTATCTACAAAAACGAACACGAAAGATCAATTTATCAAAAAGATAACCAGCATTAAATTATAAAAAACGAACCGTTTATTGAGGTCTGGCAAAACTCTTAAGTCTGATTACAAGTTGTACATAGAAAGTCGTCTTCTCTTTTAGTAATGACTCATAATTTAATAAATACTTTCTAAGCAAAAGAATCAGTAGCAGATACATTATAGAGCAAAGCTATATTCTCCGAAATACATTACAATCCAGATTGCACACTCAAGTCCTCCTGCTGGTATAAGTACAAGCACCTGCCGAACATTTCGTTTGGTACGGAATTATTTGACGATGTCAATCAATGTCGCTACCAATGTTCTCATAAGCAGGGTGCTAAATGAGCGGTGAATCCTGTTTGACACGCATAGATTTCTGAAAATACCAAATCCTTTGATGATACAGAAAATACAGAATTCGAGTACAGAAATTTCGGGACTATAATGTCGGGATTTCGAAATCTTATTAAAATAAACTGCCTCGCCGCGTTACATAGCTTACCAAAGTCACCACAAATGATTAGAGGTATGTAGGTGGAGACATTTTAACATTAACCGCGGAGTTCGAGTTGCCATTTATTATTCTGCGGGGCAGTTGTACTATAACGCCCCTCCAACGGCGTTGAATGTATGCCGGTACTACCTTCCGCACTGACGTAGCATCCGCCGCATTCGTAATAATTCCAATTATAAGCAAGACTGGAAATTTCCATATGGGCCACAGCTACCTGAAATTCAGTGAAGTACAAAGATTTAGGTCATTACATTTAGCTCGATAGGTAACGAAAACTGCCTCGAACAACCGTTGAACCGACTGTAAGCCAGTGCGCTTGGGATGCGTGCTTTGATCCTTCCACCAACTCAACCGAATCTTCCTTTGCCTTCGTGTTTCTTAGTTTTGCAGTATAACGTGTTCTCCTCCAGCTTATTTGTCTGGCCGTCGCTCATTACTGTACCACTGTGGAAAATATTACATCAAATAACTAACTGAATATACTATATTCAATTTCCGTTGCGCCATGCGTCTGCTCCCGTCCTGTGGGTTATTAGTATTAGAATATATTTCGATGTTTATATAAGGTGCATTCCAAAGTTAAAAAAAAGAACAAAAGGTTTTTTCGGCAAAATCAATTTATTTATTCAAAATCTTCTTCTCTTGATTAGCGTGGGAACCGCTTACGCGATTATAGCCGAGTTAACAACAGCGCGCCAGTCGTTTCTTCTTTTCGCTACGTGAAGACAATTGGATATTTCAAGTGAAGCCAGGTCCTTCTCCTCTTCCAACGGAGTGGAAGTCTTCCTCTATTTCCCCGTCAGGGACTGCGTCGAATACTGTCAGAGCTCGAGTGTTTTCGTCCATTCGGACAACATGACCTAACCAGCGTAGCCGCTGTCTGTTAATTCGCTGAACTATGTAAATGTCGTCGAATATCTCATACAGCTCATCGTTTCATCGAATGCGATTTTCGCCGTGACCAACGCACAAAGGGCCATAAGTCTTTCGCAGAACTTTTGTCTCGAAAACAACGGGAATTATGAGTGACTTATAGAGTTAGGTTGTTGTTTTTTATTTTGTTTGATTTCAATTGTCTACTCAGTCTGAAGTAGCACCTGTTGGCAAGAGTTATCCTACGTTGGATTTCCAGGCTGACATTGCTGGTGGTATTAATGCTGGTTCCTAAATAGACGAACTATCTACAACTTCAAAGTTATGACTACCAACAGTGACGTGAGAGCCAAGTCGCGAGTTCGACGACTGTTTCTTTTCTCTCTGCAAATGCGTCTCTCTTCCCTCTTCAACTCTCGGTATCTGTTGCGAGGTTGGCAGTCTGTTTTCTCTCCGCTGCGACACAGTACTCCTCCGTCGTACCAGCTTTTCTTTTGAATTTTCCCAAATCCTGTGGTTTCGGTTGCAGCTGTACGTAAGGTTCCCTTATACCGAGTTGTTAAGAAGTGCTCTCAGAGAGCAGGAGTGCAGGCCGTGTAGAAAATCGTTCGGCTGTCTGTTGTGATTACAGCTTCTCGACGTCGGACATTCCTCGTGTTTGTTGACGTGCGTTTTTTTCTGCACAGAGGAGGGTGCGAATCTTGTCTTCAACAAGGTAGGACAAAGACAAAGAATCTGGAAAATTTGTTTACGCACATTCTTCTTATTAATTAATGGAGTAGACACCGCTTACGCGGTTATAGTCGAGATAACATCGCGCCAATCGTGTCAAAATCCAAGCGAAGCCAGATCCTTCTCCACCTGGTCTTTCCAACTGAGTGGAGGAGTCTTCTTCTTCCAACGGCGGGTATTGCATCGAATACCATCAGATCTGTAGTGTTTTCACCCATACGTATGTCGTGACAGCCAACGAAGCCGCTGTCTCTTAATTTGCTAAACTGTGTCAATGTCGTCGTTTATCTCTTAAAGCTCAACGTTCGCCGTCGCCCATGCGCAGAGGACCTTAACTCTTCCACAAAACCTTTCTCTCGAAAACTCGTAACATCGACTCATCAGATGCTGTCATCTTTCAAGCCTCTGTACCGTATAGCAGGACGAGAATAATGGGTGACTTATAGAGTTTGATTTTTCTTCGCCGAGAGAGAACTTTACTTTTCAATTGCCGACTGAATCCAAAATAGTACATGTTGGCAAGAGTTATTGATTTAAAGGCTGCCATTGTTGTTGCTGTTAATTCTAGTTCCAAGATAGACGAAACTAGCCACAACTTCGAAGTTATGATTGTAAACAGTGACTGTGCCACATATGAGTGGGAGGCAGCCACGACAGTCTCGGGGTCTCAAAAACTCCTCTCAATCCAGCGTTGTATTATGCTTGCTTGTTTTCCTGTATGTCGCACCGTCTCAACGGAGGCTATGGAGGTTTTGTTAGATATCCCCCCCTCTTGACTTGATTGTCCTACAGCGTGCTGTTGCATTCAGTTTAAGAAGGGGTTTGAGTGTGTCACTGCTGCGGAATGACTGGATTTCCGACGATGATGTGGAGAGGGAGTAATTGCTAATCGAACTCCTTCATGATAAGGGATTGGAACGTCTTCTCCGTCGTCTTCGACTGGGGAATCGGATTCGATATCTCCAGGTGCTATGCTTTCACTGCCTTTCAGGAGGCTGGAGTTTTAGTATGCTCTGGCCATCGGTTACAAGATCACGGCATCGGCATCTATTCCATCTCTCACCTGCTTTGGTCGATCGTAACGTTGCGAGGTAGGCAGTTTGTTTACTCTCCGCTGCAACACTGCACTTTTTATCGTGCCAGCTGTTTTTTTGCATTCTCTGAAAACCAATGATTTCGGTTGCAGCTGTACGTAGAGTAGAGAATCGTTCGTCTATCTATTATGAATGCAGCTTCTCGACGTCGAATCTTCCTTGTGTTTGTTGACTTGCGTCTTTTTCCGCACAGAGGCGGGTGCGTATCTTGACTGCAACAAGATAGTGGTCCGAGTCGATGTTAAGACCTCGGAGCTTACGAACGTCTAAAACACTGGAGACGTGTCTTCCGTCTACCACAACATGATCGATCTGGTTGGTGACTTTTCGATCCGGTGACAGCGAGGAAGTTTGAATTGAGTTTTGATTTTGAATTTGAATTTTTTTTTTTGATGGAATCTAGTACTACAGATAACCATACTTCGGGCTCCGGCGAATTCGGTTAACCCTAACCCATTTGGAGATGCCTCCTCGTGGAGGTTCAATTTACCGTAAAGTCACCAAGCCCGATTTTGAAATCGTGGCAGGGGCAGCTCTCATATGTGCGCTCCAATCGCTCAAAAACTGCATCTTTGGTCACATCGTCCCTCTCTACCGTCGGGTCGTGGTCGCAAATCAGCGATATGTTGAAGAACCTCGCTTTGATGAGGATTGTAGCAAGACGTTTCTCCACCGGGGTGAATGGCAGTCCAGTCACGAAATTTCCTTGGAAATAGCCTAAAAAAAATTCCCTGAAAATTTTAGCCCTTAATATTAACATTAAGCACTGGACCAAGGCATGCAAAAATTTTCTATAGAAAATACACCATAATCGTGTTTTTTTATCTTTAAATTCCTACAGATCAGAGGTATTTTATGGCATCGCTTTGACTTTGGACACATATTTCTCAGAATTGTTCACTCTACAAAAGTGCCCCGAGCAACAAAGTCTTAACTCACACCGGCGAGGTAGTACGAGGCTCTTAACTCGATTTTCCAAGAAATTCTCACATTTTTGTATATATCTCGTAAATGACAAGAGCTATAGAAAAAATGTTCATCACAAACTTGTACAAAATTTTATTTTCTACAAAAGAGGTCTAAGGTCAAATTCGCTATCATTAATACTTCTCGAGATATTCGCCTTTTTAAGTAAGGCTGTATGGAATTTTCATATATTTTTTATTACATACCAACTATGAATCAAAGCGATGTCAAAAACTACCTCGGATTTGAAGGAATTTAAAGATAAAAAATCAAGATTGTAGTGTATTTTCTATAGAAAATTTTTATATGCCTTGGTCCAGTTCTTATTTTTAATATTAAGGGCCAAAATTTTCAGGGAATTTTTTTTAGGGTATTTCCAAGGAAGTTTCGTGACGGGACTGAAAAAAATTTTTAGTTAAAAAAAAACACCCTAGTGTACATATTAACTTCATATAATCTGTCCTATATTTTACAGCTAATACATCCAAATGTACAATCTGTTGCATTTGAGACATGTGTGTGACTGCAACAAAATATGTTCGTGTTTATATGTACAAATACATATAAGTATGTACATACGTATGAACGAGTATTGTTTTAGTTTGCGATTTGTTTATTAGATTTATAATGGGTTGTCAAAAAAGTCTTGCGGTATTTAAGCTCGTTGGCGCTGAAAGCGCGCAGTTATAGTTTTATTCGCCGCATCGGGTCATGCTTGATTGATTGTCGTTTCTTTTAAGTCTTGCCTTATATAGGGTGATTTTTTAAGAGCTTGATAACTTTTTTAAAAAAAAAAACGCATAAAATTTGCAAAATCTCATCGGTTCTTTATTTGAAACGTTAGATTGGTTCATGACATTTACTTTTTGAAGATAATTTCATTTAAATGTTGACCGCGGCTGCGTCTTAGGTGGTCCATTCGGAAAGTCCAATTTTGGGCAACTTTTTTCGAGCATTTCGGCCGGAATAGCCCGAATTTCTTCGGAAATGTTGTCTTCCAAAGCTGGAATAGTTGCTGGCTTATTTCTGTAGACTTTAGACTTGACGTAGCCCCACAAAAATAGTCTAAAGGCGTTAAATCGCATGATCTTGGTGGCCAACTTACGGGTCCATTTCTTGAGATGAATTGTTGTCCGAAGTTTTCCCTCAAAATGGCCATAGAATCGCGAGCTGTGTGGCATGTAGCGCCATCTTGTTGAAACCACATGTCAACCAAGTTCAGTTCTTCCATTTTTGGCAACAAAAAGTTTGTTAGCATCGAACGATAGCGATCGCCATTCACCGTAACGTTGCGTCCAACAGCATCTTTGAAAAAATACGGTCCAATGATTCCACCAGCGTACAAACCACACCAAACAGTGCATTTTTCGGGATGCATGGGCAGTTCTTGAACGGCTTCTGGTTGCTCTTCACCCAAATGCGGCAATTTTGCTTATTTACGTAGCCATTCAACCAGAAATGAGCCTCATCGCTGAACAAACACGCGCGCGAAACACATTTCGAACCGACACTGATGTACATACGTATGAAAATTATTGTTTTAGTTTGCGATTTGTTTATTAGATTTATAATGGGTTGTCAAAAAAGTCTTGCGGTATTTAAGCTCGTTGGCGCTGAAAGCGCGCAGTTATAGTTTTATTCGCCGCATCGGGTCATGCTTGATTGATTGTCGTTTCTTTTAAGTCTTTCCTTATAGTATCGCAAACATGGAGCAAAATAAAGAGAAAATCCGGCATATTTTACAGTACAGTAAAAATGCATCTCAAGCCGCCAATAAAATTTGTGCAGTTTATGGACCCGATACAGTTTCATTTTCAACTGCACTACGATGGTTTCAACGTTTTCGTTCTGGTGTAGAGGTGGTCGAAGATGCGCCACGCTCCGGAAGGCCTGTCGTCGAAAATTGCGATAAAATCGCTGAATTGGTCGAAAGAGACTGGCATAGTAGTCACCAAACCGTTATAAACCATTTGAAGAAGCTTGGAGTCACTAAGAAGCTCGATGTATGGGTTCCACACGAATTGATTCAATAAAAATACCGCAAGACTGTTTTGACCACCCAATATTATAGTGAATTAGAATATTTATACTTTTTATATTTAGCAATTCATATATTATTTACAGAATTTCAAAGTGTGCTGCATTGATTTGACAGCGTTTCTAACCTGATGTCAGAAGAGTTGGGCTGGTATTAGTTACAACTTCCTAAACGGTGGTGACGGGTAAGTGTATGGGGGTAGTGGATGAAGTACAGAGAACGCTCATGCCACAAACTAGAACTCCAAGTCCATTGGCATCTCCTTCAGGGTGGCTGATGAATTTTGCTACATTAAGAAACTCAAATAATTTTTTTTTTCAGTGTATGGAATTCATTTTTCTTTTATTCATGTTTTAGCTCATTCAATTTTATTAAATATAGCTTAATTAGTTTTAAAAATAATGGAATTTATGGGGGGCATCCCTCTGCTCGTTCATGCATGTGCGGCATCTTACCAAAAAGTTGTTCATTACTGCTTGGAGAGTTGAAACAGGAAAAGCCGCAATTTTTTCTCGAATGGATTGCCTTAGTTCATTCAAATTTGTTGGTTTTCCTTTGTAGACTTCCTGTTTGTAATAACCCCACAAGAAAAAGTCAGGTGCAGTAAGGTCAGGCGACCTGGGTGGCCAAAGGAATGTGGAGTTTCTGGATATCAGCTTATTGGGAAATTTTCGTCGCAATTCTGTCATAACAGGTTGGGCTATGTGAGGAGCTGCACCATCTTGCTGAAACCACACAGAGTTGAAAGAAATTCTCATTCGGCGTAATTCTGGATAGAAAAACTCTCTCAACATGCTCAAGTAACGGTCTCCAGTAACCGTAACGGTGTGACCGTTATCTTCGAAGAAGTAGGGCCCGACAATGCAGCGTGATGAAACTGCACACCACACTGTGACACGAAGTGGATGCAATTCCGTCTCATGGAGTATCTGTGGGTTGGAAGCACCCCATATTCGACAATATTATTTGTTTATGTTGCCGTTTAGTTTGTTGGCCATTTGAATTTTATATGGGAATAAGTCCAAATCTTTGTGCATAATTGACTGTAATGACTGTCTGCTTACACCAATTTGACCAGATAAGCTTCTTGGATTGCTTTGTATGGCAGCAGCTACAGCAGCGATTGTTTCCTCCGTTGGAACTGAAGGGTTTCGATGGTAAGGTCGTCTGTTGACTGTCCTATGTTCGCAAAATTAATTATAAGTCTCATTATGGTCCATTTGCTCGGAGGATTGCCGCCAAACGTGCGCCTATACTCTCTTTGAACCGAAACTACGGACTCCAGTGCGTGATAGCGGCGGACTAACCAAATTCTTGTTTCAGTGGCCCAGTTATCCAGTTTTGTTAAATGTAAAAGTCAATCTGCAAAATAAAAAATAATTAACCAGATTTATTAAATAGAAAAAAAGTTATTTAATTTTTTTTTGGTAGTGGCTTTCATCAGTCACCCTGTACAATGGTAAGTGATGAAAAGCAGAGTTCAAGTTCATTTCCGTCATTTCTCTACCTGACTTCTCCCGCTAAAGCTCTGCTTGCCGATTCCGTTTGACGTGGTTAAATCTCATCTAATAAATGGTCCAACTGGCGCTCTTAAGTTTACTAAGTTATAAGAATATTAAAGAAATTAAAGGTTGATGCTTGATTATAAAAACATGCATGTTTCGAAATCGGCAATATTAGTGTAGAAGAGTTCTGTGCGCCTAATTCTTATCAAGATATGCATATCCTAATACTTTCTGACTTTAGGCTAATGATAGATACACTAAACAATTCGACTGCGACTGCGAGATTCTTATAACCTATAGTAAAACGTTGGAGAACTAATTGCTCTTCACAGTTATATAGGAGAAGATGAGGTGCTAGCAATCAGGCACTCTCGCCTTCATTCTCCAGCTTTACAAAGATTAAAATTGAAACATTATGGCAGTCATACCTTCGACACATAGACTAAACTGACTGAAATTAGTCTTCTTTACCGCTTACGTGATTATAGTCGAGTTAAGAACAGCGCACCAGTCGTTTCTTTTTTTCGCTGTTTGGCTCCAATTCAAGATACCAAATACTTTTGATTGGAAGAGATATTTTGCCTTGTTCGCGTTTGCAATCAGACCCATATATTTCACTTCCTTATCCAGTCTGTAGAAGGCAGAACTAACGGCGTGGTTGTTCAGGCTAATGATATCAATTACATGGGCGTACGCCAGCAGCTGTACACTCTTATAGAAGATTTTACCTTCTCTATTTAGCTCTGCAGCACCTTGTATGCTCTCCAGCAATACATTGAAGAAGTCGAACGATACATGGTTTGTCAAGTCACCTTGCTTACTGATAAATGTACCGTTAGGGTAAATATAATATACAGAGTTTTTCCGGAAAGTAATAGGACTGATTTTCTTCCGCCGGGATTGTACTTCGGAGCATGCGCGCACCGACTGGATACGGTATAGGGCGTTTCTACCTAACCTAGAACTCCTAGAATGAAGTCAGTTGTCTCCGATCACTTGGAGAGCCAGGACAAACATTTTCGCGTGACGTGTTTCTGTGAGTGGTGCAAGCCGAAAATGCAGCGTTCGTTGGAGCAGAGACGTCGTCCACCATGACTTCTTTTCTCCTTGACAAACCGTCAACTACAACATTTATGTGGAAGTCTTGAAGAGACTCAAACGAAGGGTAAATCGTGTGCGACAACACATCGCAGCCGATTGGAACTGGCACCACGACTACGTTCTACCTTACACCGCCTTTCTTGCGACCAGCTAAGTAAATATGGTCGGCATCCCAACGCTTCCGCAGGCGCTCTACAACTCATATGTGGACCCCTGGACTTTTGTTTGTTTCTTTCGATTGGTTCAAAACTTTTTTTAAATCGACTCTTTACGGACAAACCCTGTAGGAAGTCTCCTTGTCCGAAACTTCGTTTGGTATCGAACGGTACGAGAAGTTCTTTCTTTATCATCACAAAGCTTTCGGTGTTACCCAATGTCAGCTTACACAACCGTATTAGCTTTGCGGGGATATCAAGTTCAGATTTAGCGGCTTTAAAATTGACGAAGAAGTGGTGTGGGTCGGTCTTTCTTTCACGGTTCTTTTCCAGGCGTATGTGCATGGTGAAAATCTGATTTATACTACATTTTGCAGACCTAACGCCACACTGATAAATTCCAATCAGTTTGTTAACGGTGGGCTTCAGTCTTTCACACAATACGCTCGATAAAACCTTATATGCGATACAGAGATTTATACAGCGGTATTTGCCGCAGATTGGGGGGTTCACCTTTCATCCGACCCATATCTTGCAAAGATGGTGATGCATGCACATTTTAAGTTCTTCGCCTTTCTTTAAATCGCTCGGTCAGTAACCCTTCGCCTCTGCCGCTTCAGGTGGATAAGCGCTATACTTCAGAGTCGGGTAATGGAACATCTATTCCATTGATTATGTTGAAAAATTTTGGTCTGATGCGAATTTTGGCTAGACACTTATCCACCAGAGTGAATACCAGAACTCGCCGTAGAGTCTCTCTCCCACCACGAATCCCATACCGAAATTGCGCTCCTTTATATGGCCGCTGTAGTAATTGTCACAAGGACCTACTCGTCATTGTCCTTGTCCTGTCCAGCGCATTTCTTGGACACCGGTGATGTCAGCCTTTACTTTTACATCGACATCAACCATCTGGACATCGGATCCTTCCCAATTTATGGACCGGGTATTCCAAGTTCTTACTATGTTTGCTGTTGTCGTCAACAAAAGTGGCATCTTTCACCGAGGCTGTTGTTTCTTTTTTATTGGGGTTGGTTTCTACGTATTAGATTTTTAAGTGAAGCAATTATTGAACCAAGAGACAATAAATAACCGAAGCAATAAACGTATCGTTCTTGGGAAAAGCCGCACATCAAAGGTTTGGTTCGAAATGGTCGAAATGACTCTCAGTCTCCTTCATCTTGAAACACAGCTACACCACATTTCAACACCCCACATTGGCACCACTAACCTTCCACATCACAATAATACACTCAGATATGACACCACACTACCAACCAGAACACAACAACTTTCACAAAAGGGGCGGACAACTTACTCACTCACCCAGCCGCCTTCACTTCTCTTTTTTCCCGTACGTGTTTTCCACGCCCAGCAAAATACGTTTATTCCGCCGCCGATTGGTGTATTTAGCAATTTTATATTGCTATATTGCTTGCTATATATCGGATATAATGAAAATAAAATTCAAGTGATAATTTGAGAACTTTGATATTTAGAAAACCCGTTGATTGCGTTATTTTTATAAAAGTGAGTTTCGGTAACAAAGGTGAGTTCGTCAGTCACGAATGCAGAATGTATTCCATTAAAGATTTACCTTACTTAAGGTTGCTTTAAAGTTGCAAAAGTTTGAAAACCTTTTCAGCTCTGCAAAGTCTAAAGAGTTTTAGGATAGCAAAAAGCTCAGCACGATAAGGTGTAGAAGCTCCAACTACTTGCGTTTTGCTATAAATTATGACGTCAATCAGTTGTAGACTTGGTTATTTCATGTTCCGAACATTAGGACTCGCAATAAGTCGTCCAAATAAATATTTCCTTTCAGATAGATAACTAAGCGCCATTTCTCCAAATTTCTTCCGGTATGTTTTCTACCACAGCAACAACAAAACCCTCAGAATCCTATCTATCTATAATCCCAAGGCAGTCGGGTCTAAAGAACAGATATAAAAATAGCAATAAATATAACAGCATGTAAAAAAAAAAGAAAATAATACAAAATTTGAAAAATTGAAATGAAACTTTTGCTCACACAATTAATTTCAAAACTTTTCCATATTCGTTGTATTGTCGCCGTCGTGCTATGCTCTCTTTTGGCCTTTGAGAACATCGACAGCATATTGTTACATATTAGGGTGGGTCGATTCCGGACTTTTTTCGATTCGGGATTTCTAATAGTGCGGAAAAGTTGCCTTAGTACTCCCTGATTCCAATGCAACTTTTTGTTTTGAGATCGGATTGTATCTTCAACCCCAACTCCGGCCTTGAAATTTCGGAAATTCGCCTAAAATCGTGAAATTGTCTACCTAGCGCCTGAACAAAAGTTGTTTGTCACGTCATTTGCTACCGAAATGGTATATGTGATCATGGCCGTAGGACGAACCGTTCCCGAGATACGAGCGAAAATGCGGCGCGCCACAGCGCAAGGTGAAAATCGGCTTGCGGCCATACTTCTTGACGTTGATTTCGCCGAGTGCTATCACTCACATTCATTCACCTACGCCATACGACACTTTTGGACCGGTGTCCACATAAACATTTTTTCATCGAGTTCCTTCACTCTTGTCTTTGATTTCGCCGAGTGCTATCACTTATATTCTCTCAACAGAACACAGAACTCTAAATGTCTGTATCTAAATTTAAATTTAGACATAAATGTCCTGTGTTTGGCATATATCCGTACAATCTCTCTGAGTCCCAGTTACCTACTTACCAGGATGTTCTTTTGTGTTATCAGTTTGAAAGATTTCGTATAGGGCGACTCCGAGGCGACAACTATGAACCTAGGAGTAAAGAGGTTATAGAAATAGTTGCAAAAAAGGTGGAAAATATTTTCAAAAAGTCATCTATTCCAATAGTTTCACACAACAGACTTGTACAAATGCTCACCACATACCATAAGAAATTTCTGAATCTTAAACAAATGTTTTTAAGGTTTGAGCTCTAAAAGAGACGACTTTGTCTCTTCTGCCGGAAAATTATTTGACATCGCTACTTGTAAATGCATTTATTTTTCTTCTTGCAACTGTCCAAAGGAAAGGAAAGTTCCTATCAATGAACAACCATTTCTCTTGGACCAGAGAACCACAAGAATTGGTCGCATTGGCAGTGTTGATCTACCTGAAACAAAAAAGATTACAAAGAAAAATGAACGTAAAGAAAAGCTTTCAAAACGTCATTCAACATCAACACTTACCAGAAAAGTATCAGCTAGAACTCGTAACCATTCAGATCAGCCAGACTCTCATACAGACGACAACAGTGTAGGTGCGTCGCATATGTATTCTTCCAAAAACGATGCTGATGATGAATTTTCTCTTCCATCCTCTAAAACCAAACAAAACACACTAGTATTAGAATACACTGCTTTAGGTGCCCAAAGATTTGGAGTAAGTGATAGAGCAGCGGCCTTGATTGTTTCATCTGCTTTTCTGGATGCCAAAAAAGCAGGTTTGATAACAGAGGATCAAGATAGCTTTGTCACTGACAAATGCAAGATTAGTCGGGCAAAAAAAAATGTTGGAGTTTAGTTCCAAAACACCGAAAGTATTGACTCCATATATGGGCTGTATTTTGACGGCCGCAATGACAATACACTTAAACAAGTCAGGGAAGGTGAAAAGTACTACCGCGACACTTTTAAAGAGGAACATATTTCTCTTATAGCGGAACCTGGTTGTCATTACTTTGGTCACATCAGCTCTCCTTCCGGGTCAGCTGAGGATGAGACGCAAGCTATATGGCAACACTTACAAGACAATTCAGTTGATGTGGAACATCTAGAAGTTGTCGGTGCTGATGGCACCAACATGAACACAGGTTGGAAAGGTGGAATCATTCGGAAACTAGAAGAAAGAATACGTAGGCCATTACAGTGGGTTGTTTGTCTTCTATATTTCAACGAACCCCCATTTCGTGCTCTTTTCGAACACATAGATGGTGTCTCAAAGAGTCCAAATACATTCTTTGGCGACATAGGTAAACTGCTTCCTGATTGTGAGAAGTTGCCTGTTGTCAAATTTGAAAGTTTTCCATCCTGCCGATTACCTTCTGAGGTTATTAATCCGACCCAACTTAGCACAGACCAAGCTTCCGGTCAATGTTCTTCAGATTTAGCGTCGATGCATCCAGGTAACATGTGCAAATCTCGCTGGCTCACCTGTGCAAATAGAATTCTGAGATTATAAATTTCTACTGACAAACCAACAAAGGAAATAAAGATTTTGGTCAAGTACATACTTACAGTTTACTCACCTTTGTGGTTCTCAATAAGCTGCAATTCAAAGGTCGAGATACTTACCTGCTAAACTGCGCAAGGTTGTCGATTCATCCATTCAACAGAATGCTTTCTTTGCTCTTCCAGAAAACATTCTCCTTGGTATGATGACTGACGAACGGATAGAAGTCAGAAAGTTGGCCCTTGACCGTCTTCTGGCAGCCAGAGAAGCAGAGTCTGACACTGTAAATGGAAGGGTTAGATGTAATAAATTGCCAAAGCTGAATTTCAAAGCTAATAATTATTACGATAGGATTAACTGGAAGACTATTACCTTGACTGTTCCACCAGTTCTTTGTTCAGTTTCTAACGAAGAACTCATAAAAGGGCTGTCGGGAGACACTGCAGAGGTGTGGAAATTTAGTGAATTCCCCTCTCACACCGTGACAGTCGAGAGAGCCGTCAAACTGGTGACAGAGACATCTTCTAAAGTTATCGTGATCATTTTATACGCTCTACACTGAAATCTAGGCAACAAGTGCCAAAGTTTAGTACAAAATCTGATTCAGACTAAAACAAGCCTGACATATGGTTGGTTGGTTGGGTTGGGCTTGGGAGGAACCCGAAGAGCAGCCATCTCCACGCGGTGGATTCTGGGTGACCAATACAGGTTAGCTGAGAGCTGCAACAATTTTCACCTTGCGCTGTGGCGCGCCTTTTCGCTCGTATCTCGGAAACGGATCGTCCTACGGCCATGATCACATACCATTTCGGTAGCAAATGACGTGACAAATAACTTTTGCTTTATACATTTTGTCATGAGATGCGTATTTCAGGCGCTAGGTAGACAATTTCACGATTTTAGGCGAATTTCCGAAATTTCAAGGCCGGAGTTGGGGTTGAAGATGCAATCCGATATCAAAACAAAAAGTTGCATTGGAATCAGGAAGTACTAAGGCAACTTTTCCGCACTATTAGAAATCCCGAATCGAAAAAAGTCCGGAATCGACCCACCCTATTACACATTCGTATTCGTATTTTATGTGAGTGTAATGAGGCATGCAACATAAATGTTGTAAATGGTAGTTCAACTATATTTACATATAAAATAAAGTGTGTTTGTATATAACACTTATATATAAACTTATATGTGTATACATAATTTGTGCTTCCTTGTAAATCGGTTAATGTTTCCAATTTTTTTACAATGTCAATAACGACACATTCCAAAGTTTGCGGCTTAAAAAGTTGTGATATTTATTTAAATAAAAGAAAATAATTATTAAAATTCGAGAGTCAAGTAGTTTTCAGCTTTTATCGTATACTAAAGGACCCGTCCACGTTTTACTGCGGCTGATACATAGATAGGACTATTTACATACAAACTGAACACATAGTTACTAAAAGAAATGTACTTGTGAAGGGTATATTTCCTTCGGTGCAGCCGAAGTTAACAAGTTAGAATTTTTTCTTGTTTTTAGTTGAATTTCGTGGAAGAAACGACTCTGTCTAATAAATTGATGATAATGAAATATTTGAACTTGAAATTTGGAACATCCAGCACTAGGTTACGAGGTTGGTATAAGTCGCCCATATCATCTGACAGTCGCCAAAGTGCCCACTACTCTTTTTTTTCATAACAACCATTCCCTAAGGCATCTCATTCATACCATTTCTACTTTTTCTTATCGAAAGTCTCACATGTTCTTGAATTGAATTGTATAGGAGTATAACCGCCAACTGCGCACCACCGCCTAAACCAACAACAATGCCTTCTAACACTGTGTTGATGTAAAGTTCAATCACCGTTACCGAAAAATATCTGACCAATTGCAAAAAAAGCGCGCACACAAAATAAAGTAGTCAAAAGAGTTGACACACAGTCGAACGTGAAAACTTGTCTTGATCTGGGCACTTTTCAATCCTCCACTCAAGCATCAACTGATTGACTTTTTGACTGTTTACCTCGATGATTGCCACCGACTTTTGTAGGTTTATGTACATGAATGGAAGAATAACTACGAAGACTATTTCGAATTCATGCTTTCGCCATACATTCCTTTTACCAGTGGGGGAAGGCAGTAGCGTTCACAGAATTAGTTTCTTTTTAAAATATATTTATTGGTTTGTTTGATGGCTCGTCCATCTGTTTATCAATGGTCTGTCCCTTTACTTGGACTTGCAGATTTTCGTTAGTTTTTTTTGGGTTTGGGTACTGGTGAAAAGTTTGGAAAATAATGCTCCTGACAGTGGCGTCGAGTATAATGAGGGGAGCTTGTGATGGATTTTCACACCGCGAAAAGCAGCTGCATCCGTATTCCATATCCAACGTATCCTAAAAACACTTTGGGACTAAGACCAAATGAATATTAAAGAGGTTAAATCCGCTCAACGGCATTCAAGCGCCGGCACTGTTTGCCTGCGTTGGCACAAACCGAACAAGTTGAGTTATAGTGGTAATATACATTTTTATACCCTGAACAGGGTATATTAAGTTTGTCACGATGCTTGTAACACCCAGAAGGAAGGGTCGGATACCCTATAAAGTATATATATAAATGATCAGTATGTCGAGCTGAGTCGATTTAGCCATGTCCGTCTGACTGTCTGTATATATACAAACTAGTCCCTCAGTTTTTAAGATATCGTTTTGAAATTTTGCAAACGTCATTTTCTCTTCAAGAAGCTGCTCATTTGTCGGAACGGCCGATATCGGACCACTATAACATATAGCTGTCATACAAACTGATCGATCGGAATAAAGTTCTTGTATAGAAAACTTTCACATTTGACGAGATATATTCACGAAATTTGGTATAGACTATTTTTTAAGGCAACAATGTAATCTCCGAAAAAATTGTTCAGATCGGATTGCTATAGCATATAGCATTCATACAAACTGAACACATAGTTACTAACAGAAATGCACCTGTGAAGGGTATTTAGCTTCAGTGCAACCGAAGTTAACGTTTTTTCTTGTTTCTATTACTATTTTCGCACTTTTGCTGCAAAGTGACGCTCAGGACTCCGCCATCCGGCCAGCAGACGCCAAAGTGATTGTCAAAAAAAATTAAAAGAAAAAGACACACACACAAATAAAAATGGGAAAAGACCAAGTTAAAAATTGCTCCCAAATCGGGTTCATGCAAATCAAACGCCACTGACAGCAACTGTAGCTGGTCAATGCGGTAGAAGCTTGCAACTTGCATTGAAAATAACATTTTGAATGCAAAGTGAAATAAAGATTGGACTGCCAGCACGCTTAGCCAAGTCTAAGGGCCAGCGCGACACATGAATTGTGCGGCCTGAGTTCATACTTGTATGAGGGGGACGCGACGTAAGTTGTGCGGCGGACCGTTGCTTCTATGCGATTTTAGGTAGCACTTTGTGTTGAAAGCACAAATAGTAGCGCTTTTTGTATCAAAAATAACCATTGCAGAGCACAGCTGTTGGCAGCTGCCTGCGAAAGGCGAAGAAAAACAGCCAACAGGCGAAGTATGAAATGGGGTGAGTGCGAAAGCAAACAGAAATGCAAAAAAGCAACCAACTCCCATTTGACAGTGCGACGCGCTGCGGGTCACTTTGCGCGTACGCAAATAGATTTTAGTGGCTCTGTGCAATACGTACTTAGAGTGGACAATAGACCCCGGGTAGGGAAAAGAGTACGACAATGACCGGCGGCTATAAATTTCATGTAGCAACATGCCAAGTGCAATGAGATTCGGAAAATTGATTGCCTGAACTTTGGGGGGCCACTATGTGCATATATATTTAGAATGGGTATAGTGGGGTGTGCGAAGGAGTAAGGGTGATTCAGCCGGTCGCTCATTGATTTATCAAGATAATGATGATCGCTTGCTAGTGGCGCGAGTGGGTAGATATATAGTTACCTAAACCGGAACTCAATCAAGTGTCATCTGCAATAAACCTCTAAATATCCTTTCCAAATGTACTGTGGGATTGCTCATGTACGGAACAACACTTCAAAGTTCCATTTGAGAACCGAACTCTGCGATAATTTATTGCCTAAATGAAACAAGTTACATCACCTGAACTGCTTCTATATAAGATTCTCTAGCTTCGTATGTTTTTAAAACGGAATAGAAAGAGTAACTCCACTGCATTTGAAAGATAAAGATGGAAATGCTATGAATTAACTCTAACTGAAGAAGCCAAAGGACTATGATTTGAGGGCATGAACCCGGAATGTCCGGTCCCTTAATTGGGAAGGCGCCGCTGCCCAGCTGGTAGATGTCCTCGTAAAGATAAAGGCTGACATCACCGCCGTCCAAGAAATGCGACGGACGGGACAAGGACAGAGACAAGTAGGTCCTTGTGGCATTTACTACAGTGACCATATAAAGGAGCGCAAGTTTGGTGTTGGATTCGTGGTGGGAGACTCCGTCGACGAGTACTATCATTCACTCCGGTGAATGAACGTCTAGCCACAATCCACATCAAAGCGAGGTTCTTCAACATATCGCTGATTTGCGCCCACGCCCCGACGGTAGAGAAGGTCGATGTGATCAAATATGCCTTTTATGAGCGCTTGGAGCGCACTTATGAGAGATGCCCCCGCCACGATGTCAAAATCGTGCTTGGCGACTTTAACGCCAGGGTGGGCAAAGAAGGTATCTTTGGCACTCGGTCGGTAAATTCAGCCTCCACGAGGAAACATCACCAAATGGGTTGAGGCTGATCGACTTCGCCGGGGCCAGGTCTCCAGTCTCCGGATCTAAAAACCACCAACCAGATCGGTCATGTTGTGATAAACGGATGACACGTCTCCAGTGTTTTAGAAGTGCGTGCACTCCGAGGTCCAAACATAGACTCGGACCACTATATTTTTGCAGCCAAGATTCGCACTCGCCTCTGTGCAGCAAAAAACGCACGCCAACAAACACAAGGAAGTTCGACGTCTAGAAGCTGTAATCACAACAGACAGGCGAACGATTCTCTACTCGGCTTGCACTCCTGCTCTCTGAGAGCACTCGTCAACAACTCGGTATAAGGAAACTGTGGAACGGCATTTCAAACTCCTTACGTACAGCTGCAACCGAAACCATTGGTGTTCGGAAAGTGCAAAAGAACAGCTGGTACTACGAGGAGTGCTGTGTCGCAGCGGAGAGAAAATAGGCTGCCTACCCCGCAACGTTACGATCGACCACAACACGTGCGGGATGGGATAGATACCGAGAGTTGAAGAGGGAAGCGAGACGCATTTGTAGACAGAAAAAGAAAGAGGCCAAAATGCGTGGGTACGAAGAGCTTGATAATCTGTCCGACAGAGGTAATGCTCGAAAATTCTACGAAAAGATGCGGCGACTTACAGAAGGTTTCAAGACCGAAGCATACTCTTGTAGAACCCCCAAAGGTGATCCAGTCACCGATGCCCAAAGCATACTTAAATTATGAAGGGAACGCTTCTCCAGCCTGCTGAATGGTAGTGAACGTAGAACACCAGGAGAAGGCGAACCCAATTTCCCAATCGATGACGATGGAGGAGACGTTCCATTACGCGACCATGAAGAAGTGCGAATAGCAATTACCCGCCTGAAGAACAACAAAGCGGCGGGGGCCGATGGATTGCCGGCCGAGCTATTCAAATATGGCGGCAAAGAGCTGATAAGGTGCATGCATCAGCTTCTTTGCAAAATATGGTCGGACGAAAGTATGCCCAACGATTGGAATTTAAGTCTGCTATGCCCAATCCATAAAAAAAGAGCCCAACAATCTGCGCCAACTACCGTGGGATTAGCCTCCTCAACATCGCATATAAGGTTCTGTCGAGCGTATTGTGTGAAAGATTAAAGCCCACCGTCAACAAGCTGATTGGACCTTATCAGTGTGGCTTCAGACCTGGTAAATCAACAACCAACCAGATATTCACCATGCGCCAAATCTTGGAAAAGACCCGTGAAAGGAGAATCGACACACACCACATCTTCGTCGATTTCAAAGCTGCTTTCGACAGCACGAAAAGGAGCTGCCTTTATGCCGCGATGTCTGAATTTGGTATCCCCGCAAAGCTAATACGGCTGTGTAAACCGACGTTGAGCAGCACTAAAAGCTCCATCAGGATCGGGAAGGACCTCTCCGAGCCGTTCGATACCAAACGAGGTTTCAGACAAGGCGACTCCCTATCGTGCTTCTTTTTCAATCTGCTGCTGGAGAAAATTATTCGAGCTGCAGAACTGAATCGAGCAGGTAAAATCTTTTAAAAGAGTGTACAGCTGCTGGCGTATGCCGATGATATTGATATCATCGGTCTCAACACCCGCACCGTTAGTTCTGCTTTCTCCAGACTGAACAAGGAAGCAACGCAAATGGCAGTGAACGAGGGCAAGACGAAATATCTCCTGTCATCAAACAAACAGTCGTCGCACTCGCGGCTTGGCTCTCACGTCACTGTTGACAGTCATAACTTTGGAGATGTAGATAATTTCGTCTATTTAGAAACTAGCATTAACACCACCAACAATGTCAGCCGGGAAATCCAACGCAGGATTACTCTTGCCAACAGGTGCTACTTCGGACTGAGTAGGCAATTGAAAAGTAAAGTCCTCTCTCGACGAACAAAAGCCAAACTCTATAAGTCGCTTATAATTCCCGTCCTGCTATATGGTACATAGGCTTGGACGATGACAACAACCGATGAGTCGACGTTACGAGTTTTCGAGAGAAAGGTTCTGCGAAAGATTTATGGTCCTTTACGCATTGGCCACGGCGAATATCGCATTCGATGGAACGATGAGCTGTACGAGATATACGACGACATTGACATAGTTCAACGAATTAAAAGACAGCGGCTACGCTGGCTAGGTCATGTTGTCCGGATGGATGAAAACACTCCAGCTCTGAAAGTATTCGACGCAGTACCCGCCGTGGGAAGCAGAGGAAGAGGAAGACCTCCACTCCGTTGGAAGGACAGAGTGGAGAAGGACCTGGCTTCGCTTGGAATATCTAATTGGCGTCACGTAGCGAAGAGATGAAACGACTGGCGCGCTGTTGTTGACTCGGCTATAATCGCGTAAGCGGTGTCTACGCCAGTAAAGAAGAAGAAGTACATATTAGTTTGCACTAGCTTTGCAGTATAGTTCCTGTCCTTTACCCGGAAATAGGTCGTAACATAGCTTCGTGTAGAATTTTTAACGCTTTACTACACATGAACATGACTCAGCAACACTCGTGGTGGCAGCAACCGCGGTAATGTCACAGGTCGGTGAGGCAAAAGCGTAACCGTATACTGCTAGAATCTTGCAAGAAGAAACATATTCGGTCCATGCGTTTTCCAAATAGTGACAGTGAATGGAAGCAATAATTTTGTAATGCATACTTTTAGTATGTACTTTGGCGAAGTACTTGCTTTGAAAACATGGGCTGATTAGGTGTTTGCTTTTTTTGTTGACTTTTTTATACTCTTGCAACCAGTTGATACTAAAAATAAATGATTATGATAACCCCGCTCACTCCCCATAAAACGGTACTGTTAAAAACTACTAAAAGCGCGATAAATCAATAACTAAATACACCAGAGACATTAAATTTTACCACCGAGATGGTGCAAGGGAGTTTTATAGGAGGTATATCCCAATAGAAACTGTTCAAGCCCCGGAAAATGTAGATTTTTGTGGCAGATGGATCTTAATCTGAATTGTTCTCATTCGAACTGTTTTCCGAGAGTTTTCAGTCATTAAAATTATTTACCATTTAAACCTTTTCGATAGCTGCATAATTCGCGAAATTTAAGATTTGAAAACTGTTCTCATCCCAACTTATTTTAAATGTCAAACATTTAAGCAAGTAAATTTAAAATTAGCTTTCACCACAAAACTATTTAAGCTCCTTCAATAGTCGTAAAGTCACGAAAATTAAGATAATAAATTTAAAATTGTTGAGCTAAAAAATTTTACATTCGGTATTCGTTAAGTCAAAAAAGGAATTTAAATAACTGTTACCACACCAAAAAATATAGTGCCTTCAATATTCCTTCTTCTTCTTAATTGGCGTAGACACCGCTTACGCGATTATAGCCGAGTTAACAACCGCGCGCCAGTCGTTTCTTCTTTTCGCTACGTGGCGCCAATTGGATATTCCAAGCGAAGCCAGGTCCTTCTCCACTTGGTCCTTCCAACGGAGTGGAGGTCTTCCTCTTCCTCTGCTTCCCCCGGCGGGTACTGCGTCGAATACTTTCAAAGCTGGAGTGTTTTCATCCATCCGGACAACATGACCTAGCCAGCGTAGCCGCTGTCTTTTAATTCGCTGAACTATGTCAATGTCGTCGTATATCTCGTACAGCTCATCGTTCCATCGAATGCGATATTCGCCGTGGCCAACGCGCAAAGGACCATAAATCTTTCGCAGAATTTTTCTCTCGAAAACTCGCAACGTCGACTCATCCGCTGTTGACATCGTCCAAGCCTCTGCACCATATAGCAGGACGGGAATTATGAGAGACTTATAGAGTTTGGTTTTTGTCTGTCGAGAGAGGACTTTGCTTCTCAATTGCCTACTCAGTCCGAAGTAGCACCTGTTGGCAAGAGTTATCCTGCGTTGGATTTCTAGGCTGACATTGTTGGTGGTGTTTACGCTGGTTCCAAGATAGACGAAATTATCTACAACTTCAAAGTTATGACTGTCAACAGTGACGTGAGTGCCAAGTCGCGAGTGCGACGACTGTTTGTTTGATGACAGGAGATATTTCGTCTTGCCCTCGTTCACTGCCAGACCTATTCGTTTTGCTTCCTTGTCCAGCCTGGAGAAAGCAGAACTAACGGCGCGGGTGTTGAGGCCGATGATATCAATGTCATCGGCATACGCCAGCAGCTGTACACACTTATAGAAGATTGTACCTGCTCGATTAAGCTCTGCAGCTCGAACTATTTTCTCCAGCAGCAGATTGAAAAAGTCGCACGATAGGGAGTCGCCTTGTCTGAAACCTCGTTTGGTATCGAACGGCTCGGAGAGGTTCTTCCCGATCCTGACGGAGCTTTTGGTGCCGCTCAACGTCAGTTTACACAGCCGTATCAGTTTTGCGGGGATACCAAATTCAGACATCGCGGCATAAAGGCAGCTCCTTTTCGTACTGTCGAAAGCAGCTTTGAAATCGACGAAGAGGTGGTGTGTGTCGATTCTCCTTTCACGGGTCTTCTCCAAGATTTGGCGCATGGTGAATATCTGGTCGGTTGTTGATTTGCCAGGTCTAAAGCCACTCTGATAAGGTCCAATCAGTTCGTTGACGGTGGGCTTTAATCTTTCACACAGTACGCTCGATAGAACCTTATATGCGATGTTGAGGAGGCTAATCCCACGGTAGTTGGCGCAGATTGTGGGGTCTCCTTTTTTATGGATTGGGCATAGCACACTAAAATTCCAGTCGTCCGACCATATTTTACAAAGAAGCTGATGCATGCTCCTTATCAGTTCTTCGCCGCCGTGTTTGAATAGCTCGGCCGGTAATCCATCGGCCCCTGCCGCTTTGTTGTTCTTCAGGCGGGTGATTGCTATTCGAACTTCTTCATGGTCGGGTAATAGAACGTCTGCTCCATCGACATCGATTGGGGAATCGGGTTCGCCTTCTCCCGGTGTTGTGCTTTCACTGCCATTCAGCAGGCTGGAGAAGTGTTCCCTCCATAATTTAAGTATGCTCTGGGCATCCTATTTTCACTCCGCTGCGACACGGCATTCCTCATCGTACCAGCTGTTCTTTTTCATTTTCCAAAAACCAAAGGTTTCGGTTGCAGCTGTACGTAAGAAGCCTGAAATGCCGTCCCACAGTTACCGTATACCGAATTGTTGATGATTGCTCTCAGAGAGCAGGAGTGCAAGCCGAGTAGAAAATCGTTCGGCTGTTTGTTGTGATTGCAGCTTCTCGACGTCGAACCTTCCTTGTGTTTGTTGGCGTGCGTTTTTTTGCTGCACAGAGGCGGGTGCGAATTTTGGCTGCAACAATATAGTGGTCCGAGTCGATGTTAGGACCTCGGAGCGCACGCACATCTAAAACACTGGAGACGTGTCTTCCGTCTATCACAACATGATCGATCTGGTTGGTGGTTTTTCGATCCGGAGACAGCCAGGTAGCTTGATGTATCTTCTTATGCTGGAATCTAGTACTACAGATAACCATATTTCGGGCCCCGGCGAAGTCGATCAGCCTCAACCCATTTGGGGATGTTTCGTCGTGGAGGCTGAATTTACCGACCGTAGTTCCAAAGATACCTTCTTTGCCCACCCTGGCGTTAAAGTCGCCAAGCACGATTTTGACATCGTGGCGGGGGCATCTCTCATAAGTGCGCTCCAAGCACTCATAAAAGGCATCTTTGGTCACATCGTCCTTCTCTTCCGTCGGGGCGTGGGCGCAAATCAGCGATATGTTGAAGAACCTCGCTTTGATGCGGATTGTGGCTAGACGTTCATTCACCGCAGTGAATGATAGTACTCGGCGACGGAGTCTCTCTCCCACCACGAATCCAACACCAAACTTGCGCTCCTTTATATGCCCACTGTAGCAAATGTCACAAGGACCTACTTGTCTCTGTCCTTGTCCCGTCCATCGCATTTCTTGGACGGCGGTGATGTCAGCCTTTATTTTCACGAGGACATCAACCAGCTGGGCAGCGGCACCTTCCCAATTAAGGGACCGGATATTCCAGGTGCATGCCCTCAATTCGTAGTCCTTCTTTCGTTTGCCATGGTCGTCATCAAAAGGGGGGTCACTCATCCGAGGCTTGTTGTTCCTTTTCATTGGGGGTGTTTTTTTACGTGGCGGGTCCCAAACCCAGCGCACAACCCTATGCAGGGGATGTTTCGCCTTCTCACGTTAGCTCGCCTTCAAACGGATGTTCTTAGGTTACCCAGAGGATACTTGGTCAAAGACCGGAAGTCGTGAGCTGCTTGAGTCATATGCAAAAGAATCGTTTCTGGCCACTCCCAAGTGAATGGCGATCAGAGAACTTTCCTCAATTGCGTGAACTTCTACACATGACTCCATCCTCAATATTCTTTACGTCAAAAAAATTAAGATGAGAAATTTTTGTGAATTTGCAAAATTGTTCCTTTGGCAACTTCAGTATTGGAAAAATCAATATAATGGAGACTTTGGGAGCAATATTTTTAATTCAGAAGTAGTTCTTGAGGGTATGCAAATATAAGTGGCCATTTTGTTTTTCTACCAACAATACCGTACTTTTTAAGTGTATGAAGTATTACCTTAATATTTTTCATAATATTTTTCGTTTACTATTTTTCAAATCATACCTATGATTTTTTCTATTACCAAAAATACTACTATTTTTTCCAGAGTGCTTTCAAAACAATTTGAAATTTAAATCTTAATGATAATGGTAAATAATATTATAGGGAATTTGTAGAAAGGTATTAGATAGCATAATTTTACTACAAGTCTCTAAAATTACATTTTACGAGTAATATTCATTTTAAAAACGGTAACCCTGTCTTTACTATTATTCATACTATTTACATATATCTTTTGACAGTGTTACTACTTTCTAGACTACTAAAAATACTACAAACTTTTTCCGTAGTGCTAATTTGTATTGTAATATAATTTATATTCCAAAACTAATTTTATTTCAAAATCCTCTTTCTAATATCGGCACATACATACATATGTATATTTTTACTGAACAACTTTTGTTTTTAAAAATCCTGCAACAAGAGGGGATAACGTTTTTAAATTTTTTCTTTGCTTTATTATATTTAAATACTACCACTTTTATAGCCTGAACTGGGTACATTAAGTTTGCCACGAAATTGGTAATACCAGAAGTTCGGAAAGTCGGAGATCCTGTTAATTATATGTATTAGGTAAATGGTCAGCATGACGAGCTGAGTTTGTCTGTTTGACTATATATACGCAAACTATTCTCTCAGTTTTTGGAGATAACGATCTGAAAATTTGCATACGTCCTTGTTTATCTAAAAAGCTGTCCAATTGTCAGAACCTCTGATATCAGACGGCTATAGCATTTATCTATACAAAGTGAAAGATCGAAGTCAATTGCTTGCATGAAAAATATTTTCATTTGATGAGATATCTTTTCGAAATTTTAACTGAATTATTAACTAAGACAATGGTATAATTTCTGAAGCAATTGTTTAGATCGGATTAGCTGATATACAAACTGAGCAATTGAAATCACGTGTATAGAGGGAAATTTTTCAATATGAAGGGTTATGTTCAAGATATTTGGCTAGAATTATTGTCTAAGATAACGATGCAATCACCAAAAGAATGCTCAGATCGAACAACTACGAGTATAACACATAGCTATTACCAACTGAGAGATCAGACTAAAATGCTTATATGAAAATATTTCTTATTTGATGACATAGGTATTGGCTGAAGCATTAGTGCAATCTCGGAAGCAGTTGCAGATCGGATGACTTATTAATTTTTAGAAATGCATTTTAGATTAAAATCCTCTTAGACTCCAACGTAATAAAAGTAAATTGTATATTGTGTATGACCAAATCCGTTCTGCATTAAATGGCTTTGGACGTCAGACAAAGTAACCAAATTACATGGCGTCAAATAAAGACTGAAAATTTGAATGGCTCCACCAATTCAATTCACTTGCAAATTACTCAAAGGGATGAGTGCGAAATGTGCTCGCCATATTACATATATGTACATTAGTGTGATTAAAAAAAAAAATCTTTTTTCGATTGGTACTCGGAAAAATAGGTTTCTAGACACCTCTAAGAAAGCCTCTCCAAATATGAGTTTTTAATTGTAACGAGAAGGTCCTCCTACATACAGTTTTCTATTTTTTCTTATTATCAGATAGAAAAATTTATATCTCGCTTCCAACTACTTCAAAAAATATCTTGTCCCTTAGATTTTGTAGCAAATTGAATGCTCTACAAAAAAACTCTCCTATGATTTTTTCGTAAACCCAACTGTATAAAAGACTAGCTGACCCCGCAGTCGTTTTCCTGCGTGAAATTATGTGTTTTGAAATGAAGAAATATAAAAAATCATATTGCGTTGATAATCATTTATTTGAGATTTTTCTCCTTTTTTTTCAATGTAGCGCAGTTTGATAAAGAACATTTTTTGGTTTCTGTCCCAGTGCGTAAATATAGAGAGAAGATAGTTTTCCAACTCGTGAGCACGCCACGTATTTTTGGTCGTGTGAAAAACATAGCAGTTCCAAATTTATGTCACACATTTCTAGCGACTATCCTTGTGTCCTGATGATTGTCATCTCAAATGCAATTTTTACTGGAAAAGGAATCCGTTTGAACTGAAATGGCAAATCGATAGAACTCAAAGGAATTCGTAGAATCAAGCATTCTGCCCCTTTGTATTCGATAGGTGCATCACAATCAGTCGGGTTCCTTTACACAGTTTCGATGCATGAAGATTGGGAAACATAATAATGACAGATCCAAGTTTGAGACGCAAATGATGCGGCGGTGTACCAAGCCTCTCCAAAGAATTTAGAAATTCCACTCGTAATTCACAGTGTCGTCTTCATTGTCAAGACGTTCGATCGATTTGTATGAACGAGAGGCTCCCGGAATTTGACTTTGAATCTTCCAGTTTAAGTCATCAACATCGGTATTTTTGGCAGCTGTCAGTGCACGTGCACTCAAGGAACTGTAGTTACGATAATTTGACCAATGTTCTGATAAACATTCGTGATGAGTGGATCCTTCGTGATTCGATAAGCGGCAGATGGAATTGATATCAAACCACCGGAAGTATCAACCGTAATTGATCCCTTTCCAATTTTTAGCGAAGACGATGTAAAATGTCTTCGACAATGCCATTTTTGTTCGTATCCCATAATAGACGCGGATTTGAAGGCATTTGCATTCCAGTGATTATCATTTTCCCGCAATTGTAATTGCTGGCTTGCTTCTCAAAAAGTTGCACACACCGTATCATTCACAGTACGCAATGACTCAAATGAAGGTGAACCGCGTACATTTATCAATAGCAACCAAAGGTCGAAACAATCGTCGTTTTTCGGTTAGATTGTGTAAATTCGTCCTAATGCAATAGTTGATAACACACTTGGATGTCCATCTACTGCTTACCCTTGCTTTCTGTGTAATTATTTCTTCGACGATGCATTCTATGTGTAATATCAAGGTATTTCCGAGTGCCCTCGCAAACGGATCACTGACGAAAGTTAAGAAAAAGCTCGTCAATGTTAATTTTGTTGCTAGCGGTGTTTCTACTGGCTGTACTGTATTCCCTGGGTTGAAATGCACTCTTTGGCCATTCTCCAAATTAACTGCGATACGCACAACACTCGGAAAACTTTCATGAATTGCAAAAGTAAATATCCTACAAAGCGCTTTATTGCAGTTCACGTATCGACCGTATCGTTCAAGACCAATAACCGCCATGTTGCTTCCTTTGGTGACGTATTTACAAATGTATTTTATCGATTATTTATTTGGTTTGTCAGAATTTAGTAATCTACCCATTATTTTGTAGTATCTTTATGATTTATTATATGTGCGATTGATTTCGGTTTTAGTTATTAGACGGATTTTTGAATGCGTATCGGTATTATTGTACGGATTGTTTATTATGTGCATTTTCGTTATTATCTGCGGTTGGTAAGAAGCATAGTTTAACGAGCGGCCTTGTTAGAGTTCCGTTTTGAGTACGGAGGTCAACTACTCGTATGTGACCGTCGGAGCCGTGATGTAGCTTCTCTATACGACCAAGCCGCCATTCTGTAGGGGGAGACAGTCGTCATGTATTAGGACCAAATCTCCAAGCTTTGGCGCCTTTTCGGGAGTTTTCCAGCGGTACCTTTTGTGAAAGTCCTTTATATACTCCTCCTTCCATCGGCGGCTGAAATCATGATGGAGAATTTTAATTCTTTCCCATCTGTTTAGTAAGTATAGCGACTCCACGCCTGGCTCAGGTATGGCCAGAATGGGTGCTCCTTTGAGAAAGTGCCCTGGTGTAAGAGCTGTTAGATCTGAGGGATCTTGCGAGAGTGTCGTCAATGGCCGTGAATTGAGAACGGCTTCAATACGAATTAATAATGTTGTAAATTCTTCAAAGTTAAATTTGTAGTTTCCAGCTACTTTTTTAAAGTGGGATTGTAAAAACCGCTGATTCCCATAAACCACCCATATGAGGAGCGCTTGGAGGGATGAACTGCCAGTTAATCCCTTGGGGAGCGTACTTTTGTACAATCTCAGGTGAAACTTGCTTGATAAAATCCACAAACTGTTTTTCGGTGGCTCTTTGAGCACCTATAAATGTCTTGCCGTTGTCGCTCATGAACTTTGACGGAAAACCACGTCGTCCGACGAAGCGAGCGAAAAGCCGCGAGAAAAGCCTCTTCTGTCAGATTAGTAACGGGTGATTTTTTGAGGTTAGGATTTTCATGCATTAGTATTTGACAGATCACGTGGGATTTCAGACATGGTGTCAAAGAGAAAGATGCTCAGTATGCTTTGACATTTCATCATGAATAGACTTACTAACGAGCAACGCTTGCAAATCATTGAATTTTATTACCAAAATCAGTGTTCGGTTCGAAATGTGTTTCGCGCTTTAATTTTGTTCAGCGATGAGGCTCATTTCTGGTTGAATGGCTACGTAAATAAGCAAAATTGCCGCATTTGGGGTGAAGAGCAACTAGAAGCCGTTCAAGAACTGCCCATGCATCCCGAAAAATGCACTGTTTGGTGTGGTTTGTACGCTGGTGGAATCATTGGACCGTATTTTTTCAAAGATGCTGTTGGACGCAACGTTACGGTGAATGGCGATCGCTATCGTTCGATGCTAACAAACTTTTTGTTGCCAAAAATGGAAGAACTGAACTTGGTTGACATGTGGTTTCAACAAGATGGCGCTACATGCCACACAGCTCGCGATTCTATGGCCATTTTGAGGGAAAACTTCGGACAACAATTCATCTCAAGAAATGGACCCGTAAGTTGGCCACCAAGATCATGCGATTTAACGCCTTTAGACTATTTTTTGTGGGGCTACGTCAAGTCTAAAGTCTACAGAAATAAGCCAGCAACTATTCCAGCTTTGGAAGACAACATTTCCGAAGAAATTCGGGCTATTCCGGCCGAAATGCTCGAAAAAGTTGCCCAAAATTGGACTTTCCGAATGGACCACCTAAGACGCAGCCGCGGTCAACATTTAAATGAAATTATCTTCAAAAAGTAAATGTCATGAACCAATCTAACGTTTCAAATAAAGAACCGATGAGATTTTGCAAATTTTATGCGTTTTTTTTTTTTAAAAATTTATCAAGCTCTTAAAAAATCACCCTTACATAGCTCGAGGTGTACTGCTTTTGTCGTAAAACAGACAAAGACAGCCACGTAGCCTTTCATCAGTGTGGGACACCTTAGCATGGACGCCTTTATTTGAAAAGGCCCAGCAAAATCGACACCTGTGATGGTGAAGGGCAGAGCAAAGTTGCAGCGTTCCGGTGGAAGTGCTGCCATAATCTGTGTTCGCATCTTCTGTTTATGCATAGTGCAGATCTTGCACGAAAAAATGCATTTCTTTATCTTTGGCTTCAGTCTTGGAATATAAAACTCTTGGCGGACTATTTGTTGCATGAGGCGGTGTTCTGCGTGTAATAATAGTACGTGGATATAATTGAGATATAATGTGGCAAGTTGCGATCTCTCTGGTATAACAATGGGATGACGTTCGTTATATGTTAGGCTTGAATTGACAAGCCGACCATTTGCGCGAAGTAGACCCTTCGTATCTATGAATGGGTTTAGTACTAGAAGTGAGCTCTTTTTATCGATTGGCTTCGATTCTCTCAGTACTGATATCTCTTGGCTGAAGTAGCGCGCTTGAGTAGATTCGATGAGAGCTACCTTTGCTTTTTGTAAGTCTAGGTGCGTCACTGTATCGCTTTGGGGATATACTGTGCGTATTCCCTTAATTCTAAGCTTGAGTCGCTCTATGAATTTGAGTATGTAAGCGATTACCCTGAGGGCTCGGGGGTAAGATGAAAATCTCTCAAGCATGTCAGTATCATCCAATGTTATGTGAAAGGAGTCGATCTTTCGACTTTCTGGAGCAATAATATTGCGCATGGGCGATTGCGGCCAAGAATAAGGAGATTCTATCAACCATCGGGGGCCATTCCACCAGAGGGTGGTGGTGGCAAAGTGCAGAGGTTTGCACCCTCTTGTACCTAGATCAGCAGGATTGTCAGCACTGGCTACGTGTCGCCAAGTGGTTGATCCCACTAGGTCAAGAATTTGAGACGTTAGATTGGAGATATACGTCTTCCATGCATGTGGTGGTTTTTCCAACCAGGCTAATACAATCTCGGAATCGGACCAGAGATATAATTTATTTTTTGCCATATTCAGTTGCGTTTGCACTATGGATGCTAGTTTGGCAAGTAGTAGTGCACCACATAGTTCTAGTCGTGGTAGACTTATGGTTTTTAGAGGAGCTACTGCAAAAGCAAAGCATTTAGTAAGTGGCTTGTAGTCGCCTTATCGCTTTGTGTGCGAACATATATAGTGGCGCAATACGCCTTTTCAGAGGCGTCACAAAAGCCGTATAGTTCGACTTTGTGCTCTGGGATATAATTTACCCATCGTGTGATTTGTATTTGTGTGATATCGTTTAGATTGCTCGCGAACTGGGACCACTTTTCTAAACGAAGTGGTTATACTTGCTCGTCCCAGTCGGTACCATCTAGCCATAATTCTTGTATCAGGATTTTAGCTTGTATCATAATTGGCAATAGCCATCCTGCGGGGTCAAAAAGGTTTTGCCACAGAGGAGAGAATTTGGCGTTTTGTAATGGCGGATAGTGCGGATATGGACTCAGTCGTGTATAAAAACTGGTCCGATATCGCATTCCATTGAATGCTCAGAGTTTTTGTTGTACTTTCCTTTTCGAAAATAAGGAAATTAGTGTCCAACAAATTTTCTTTTGGTATATTTTTTAATATAGTTCGGTGATTTGCCGTAATCTTCTTTAATGGGAACCCCGCGGATTTGAGGGCTTGGATTACTTGTGATAATGATTCGTATGCTTGTGGAAGACTGTGACTTCCAGACAGAATATCGTCTACATACGTTTGTGTTTTCAACACCTGAAACACCAGATTTTCTTTTTTGATTTCTAATGCCGATTCAGAATTATCTTGAATCGGCGAAGATGAAAATCGAGTGCTGTATTTTATAAAACTGTCACTCTCAGAAATAAATTTACTGTATATAATGTCTTTCCCCCTTTTTTGTTTTGTAACACCTTGCTTTGAGCGTGTAGCGTTTACAGGTGTACATGGACTTTTTTCGTCCGAAATCATTTTTGGAACTTTCAGTAGTTGTGAAGATTTAGATTCTTTGGAATCTGCGTTCATTTAGAACAAATAAATTAACGAAATATTTTTTTTTCAATGTAAACTGATTGACTTTAGATATTGACTTTTAATTGCTGATTGCAAAGCGAAGTCTCTTGTAAATATATTAATAAAAAAAAAATAAAATGTTTTGTTTTATTTTATTTTGTTGATCGGATTAAATTAAATAACGCGTTTCGTTTTAATCTATCTCGAAAAAAGTCTAAAAGTATTACCGAATTTATGTATTATTATTTAATTGTTAATGTTTATTTTATTAATTTGTTTTGAGTTTGTATGTCTTATAGGGTATACCTATAGACGAAACCGTTTATATGTATTTGCAACTGAGTGCTCGTATAAGAGATCAGTGCTTTTTGTACATATATATGTATATATGCAATCCTGCTTGTTTTTGCTTATCAAAGAACAAGGGGTATTGCCGAAAATGTGCCAATTTGGACTTTGAACATGTAAATGAAATTGTTGGTAATATGTAATTATTGTTTCAATTATATAAATATATATTTTAATCTTTTATACTTTTTCTACCGAACCGTTTAATACGTATTTAATATTTTGAGATACCCTCGTAGGATATAATTATATATATATAATTATGTATAAGTGTATGTATATGCAAGCGTGCATATATTGTTTCTCAGTGGGGCGAGCGCGCATAAACGGAATTGAGAAACGAAACGATCGTGTGTGCACTTCGATTTGCAAATGTGCACTCTTTGTATTATCCCGTAAATGTATGTACGTATGTATGTGAGTACTGTCTATTGGCCTGTACTCAAATGTTCTCAAATGGTTTACTTTATAATAAATATATAAATATACGTATGTTCAATATGTAAATATATCAACGCATGTACCAAATTTGTTCATATATGTATTTTCTTGATATTTTCTCTTTCCTTATTTATATACCCATATATATATATATATAAGTTTTGTACCTTTTTTTAAACCCTTTCAGATTGTGCTATTTATGTGTCCAAGCTGTCATATAGGATATTGATGTTTTCGTCTTTTTTTGGCGATAATAAAATATTTATTGTTTCAGTGTTATAGTTATATTAAAGTGAATAATTTTTAAAATAAAACGCATTCCTCTTTAAATCCGTAAGTGATAAACATAAGGAATAAATACAAGTTTTCTTATTTGATGACCAAGTTTGCTATTTATGTGTCCATGGCTGTATATATAGGGTGATTTTTTAAGAGCTTGATAACTTTTTTTTAAAAAAAAAACGCATAAAATTTGCAAAATCTCATCGGTTCTTTATTTTAAACGTTAGTATTGTTCATGACATTTACTTTTTGAAGATAATTTCATTTAAATGTTGACCGCGGCTGCGTCTAGGTGGTACATTCGGAAAGCCCAATTTTGGGCAACTTTTTCGAGCATTTCGGCCGGAATAGCCCGAATTTCTTCGGAAATGTTGTCTTCCAAAGCTGGAATAGTTGCTGGCTTATTTCTGTAGACTTTAGACTTGACGTAGCCCCACAAAAAATAGTCTAAAGGCGTTAAATCGCATGATCTTGGTGGCCAACTTACGGGTCCATTTCTTGAGATGAATTGTTGTCCGAAGTTTTCCCTCAAAATGGCCATAGAATCGCGAGCTGTGTGGCATGTAGCGCCATCTTGTTGAAACACATGTCAACCAAGTTCAGTTCTTCCATTTTTGGCAGCAAAAAGTTTGTAGCATCGAACGATAGCGATCGCCATTCACCGTAACGTTGCGTCCAACAGCATCTTTGAAAAAATACGGTCCAATGATTCCACCAGCGTACAAACCACACCAAACAGTGCATTTTTCGGGATGCATGGGCAGTTCTTGAACGGCTTCTGGTTGCTCTTCACCCCAAATGCGGCAATTTTGCTTATTTACGTAGCCATTCAACCAGAAATGAGCCTCATCGCTGAACAAAACACGCGCGCGAAACACATTTCGAAACCGAACACTGATTTTGGTATAATAAATTCAATGATTTGCAAGCGTTGCTCGTTAGTAAGTCTATTCATGATGAAATGTCAAAGCATATGAGATAATTGTTTTTTGTTTCTGCCTTTACTTTTGCTTACTTATTTAAGGCAATCCTGCTTATTGCTTGATCAAGCATAATGGGTATCACCGGACATATGTGCAAGTAAAACTTGAATATTTTTTTTATGTTTGTGGATATTTTGTGTTTTGATACACGAAGGTGAGCATTAGTGACCAATAAACAATCTTTATATATTTGGATATATATATACAGTATATAAATATATGTGTATATAAATATATATGTATATAAATATATATATATCTATATTGTCTGTGATGCCAAACAGTTTTATTTGCGGTATTTCCGCTTTAACCTAAAGTTACTTTGACCGCTTGGCAACCGGTGTTTTTATAAAATGAGAATAACTTGATGAGTTACCCTATGCAAAGTTTTCTTTGTTTTTTTTTTTTTGCAAATTTAATAACCGAAATGAGAATAACTGGATGAGTTATTCTATGCAAATAAAAACATTTACATTTGACGCAAAAACTTTTTAATCGTAATGATATGTTCGTGTGTGCAGAAATTGAAATAAAATATGCAATACTAAAAGGAATCGATACGACTCACTTTGTTATCCGTCATGAGATTTTGGGGATTACGTTAGGCCAACTGTGTTTCGAGTCCCTATGAGCTATCCAAGTCCTGTCCTGGAACGCTGCGGTGGGTTCCTAGTGGTTGTTGATTTTTTGTTGCTTTACTTCGCGCCGGTTTTATATTGATATGTATACATACATATGTATAGGTATTATACTCGCGCCCGCTGTTTTTTGTTTTGCTTATTGTACTGTAAGTTTTAATTAGGTGTTGTTTTTTTTTGACTGCACCCAATCTTTAATACCCTTCATAATGCATTTATCATAGCATAAAAGGGTCTAAAAAATCTTTACATTGATTTTAATCGGTCAATTTGAATGACAGCCTATTGACATCCTACTTCTGAATATTGTCATTTGTACATTTAAGCGTAAAGATACGATTCCTTTTGAATGTTGACACGATACACATGAGCAGTACAAACGATACGTTTATGATAACATAAATTCAATTTATTTAAAAAGAAACAATTAATAAGTAAATACAATTATACATTAATACAATTTTAGAAGAGTCGATCCGTCTTCGATGGTTGTTGCTCTACGACTTCTCTTCAACAACTCACACCGAGTCGTATCTTCTGTCACAATCAAATCAGAGGCGTATTTTGTGGTAAATACGCTCCGAGGCGCATTTTTGTGGCGTGACACTGTGCTATAGTGAGTCGATCTCCACAATTTTTTCGGAACTTGTAGCGCTGCTTTGAGTTATAATCCATACCGAATTCAGTCAAAAAAAGGTTTTTATACGAGGGCTTGAGTTGGTCCGTAAATTTGTATGGCAGCTGCATGCTATGTTTGTCTGATATCGGCGGTTCCGACAAATGAGCAGCTTCTTGGTGAGGAAAGAACGAGTGCAATATTTTAAGACCATAAAAGTATAAAAGTGCTAATATTTCCTTATAGAAGTTAGTGATCTGTTCACCATTTGTATAAAAAAACCAATATTACTTTATTACTATTCTTAATATTTTAAAATTGTTTGGTATTATTAATATTTTTTTTTGCTATTTCTACTACTTTTCGTTTTTTATCTTTCATAATGTTTAGAAATTTTGAAAATGTTTTTTTTTTTCGGGTGAGAGGGTGGAAAATGCCTTACGCATCATCGGTGCTGTCGTCACAGCAGCGGTATATGCCACTTGCAGGTCACTGTCGCGTCGTCTTCTGTCGCGTTGTTTTATGGGCATAACGGCTCTTCGACTTTTCCCATTCTGTGGTGGTACTTTTTGTACCCGTGGCCGGATAGCAGCTGGGTTGTGTAAAAATCTACCTCTCCGAATTTTCGGCCTGTCCATGAGTCTAGATCTTTTTTAAGCCTGGCCGTCCATCTGCCGCGGCTTTCGGTGTCCCATCTTTGTTGCCATCTTATTATAGTTTCTTTTTTTATTTGTTCTATTGCGCTCTTGTTGTTATCGGACGACTGCTTTAGCTCCCACAGCTTTTTCCTTTCGTATGCTAGAAGGTCAATTTTGGCATTTCCGCTTATAACTAAAATTGCCTCGCCGGACACTGTTTGGTAGGCTGATGCAACTCTGAGGACTGCAGTGCGGTGCACTCTGGCCGCTATCTTACGCCGGTTTTCCTTTTTGAGCGTATCTGCCCATATCTCAGCTCCGTATAATAAAACGCGATGTCGTCCGCGTAGTCTATTAAATACGAGTCATCTGGCATTTCTAGTTTTAATATAGCGTCATAGCTGATGTTCCACAAGTCTGGTCCGTGGTTGGATCCTTGTGCTGCTCCTGACGTAACCGCTATCTGTCGTGATCTCTCTTTAGTTTCGTACAGCAGTTTCCTGTTGCTAAGGTAGCTCCGCCCCATGGGCCTGACGTAGTCGGGTACTTTAAAGCTTTTCTCGGGAGAGTCGATCATATCTACCTAACTAGCGCTGTTGAAGGCGTTTTGGACATCTAGAGTCACCAGTAACACTATTCTTTTGTATTTATGTCATCTACGCTGTGCGGCTTCTACGCTTTCAATGACGCATTTTATTGCTCCTATGGTTGATCTGCCGGGTCTAAAGCCATATTGTATAGGGGACAGTCCTCCAGCTTCCTCCATGGCCGCTTTAAGTCTGGGTTTAAGCAGGGTTTCATATAGCTTTCCCGCTGTGTCAAGCATACATAATGGGCGGTATACTGATTAGCACCAGCCGTTGCTTTTTCTACGGTTCAGGGAATATTCCGGCTTCAAGGCAGGCGTTGTACATGTTCAGTAGTACTGCCGGGCGCTCTGCAGCGATTGTTTTAAGAATTTCGGATGGGATCCCGTCCGGTCCGGGTGCTTTATTGGCCTTGAGCTTGGCAGTGGCTAGTTGCAGCTCTTCGAGGGTAAACTGGAGGATTTGCGTCGATCCTAGAATGTAATCTGGGTCACTAGCCCTTGTTTCGTGTGTGGGGAATAGTGCGTTCACAATGTTATCCATTTTCGCAGCGGTTAGGTCAGGTGGCTTTGCTCGAGCGCCGAGTTTCTTCATCACTATTTTGTACCCGAGTCCCCAGGGGTTTCTGTTTATATCCTCGCGTAGTTCCTCCCATTTTTTCTTTTTGCTGTCGTCGATGGCATGCTTTAGCTCCTTTTTTGCTAATTTGTATTGATCAGCTTCTTGAGTTGCGGCTCCTCTATGCCTGGATCTCGTGTGGGATCTGCGAATACGGAGGCATGTCGGTCTGAGTTGGGCTATATTTTCAGTCCACCAGTAAACTGCTGCTTTATGTTTGCTGTGGGAGGCCTTGGGCATTGCTTTTTGACAGGCTCTTGTTATATTCAGCATTGTGTGCAGTTTCTCTTGCAATTGTGGGGGAGTTGCTAGATGGGTTTTGGTCGTCTATTGCGGAGATTAATTTCGAAGTATCTAGTTTCGCGATGTTCCACTTTCGCTTTATAGTTGTTTTTCTGTACTGGTCAGCGTTTGTTCTCGTGTCGATCATAAATGAAATGTAGTGATGATCGCTGCTAGTGTAATCCTCCGGGACTTTCCAGTTCTTTATTGAACCTGCCATGCGTTCTGGTGATAGGGTGACTTCGGGTGTGGTTTCCTCGCATCTCGGTCTTCTAAACGTGGTTGCGTTCCCCGTATTGTGCACTACTAGTCCTAGTCGCGCAGCCATTTCTCGAATGCGCTTTTCTCTCGAGTCCGTGTTTGGCAAACCCCACTCTACGGCTCTGGAATTTAGGTCTCCGGCGATAATCAATTGACCTTCTATAGACCTGTGCCCTGTGACCCTGCTGTGTCCTCTATGTTGTCGAGCTTTTCCTGGAATTCCTGTATACTATCGCTTGGCGTCAAGTAGCAGCTTACTCGTATTACTGTAAAAAGGTCGCATTTGGCCCAGACGAAGCCGTTGCCGTTCCCATTGTTTACAGTGCTGATATTACTCCCTGGTGGTAACCATATAGCGGCGGTTGAGCTGCTTCTAGCCAGGTACCTCTCTCTTTCTTTTTCTATTGCTCGCTTATGATGATCATCTCGTAGTCGCTCTCCGTCATCATTTGCGAGAGTAGTGCGTCGGCGGCCTTGCATCTATGCATGTTGGCCTGTAGGATATTCATTTGCCTTGGTAATTACTATATACCGGGCATTTTGCAGAGCCCGAGATGTGATCGGTTTTCTTTTGTTTGGCCTCTTTGCAAAGGCAGCATGAAGGAAGTTTGCGCATTCTTTCAATCTATGACCTGGTTTGCCGCATTTTAAGCAAACGCCTTGTCCTCTTCTATCGGGCCCTTTGCAGTCCCAGGTTAAATGTCTTGGTCCAAAGTAGTGGAAACACTTTTTGGGGGTTTCTTTCAGCCGCAGTCTGCAGCTAACCCAGCCAATTTTAATGCGTGCCTGTCGCATTAGTGCATCAGCTCTATCCCGGTCCAGCGTTACATATGCCCTTAGCTGCTCTCTTGTGTTTGGAGCTGTTATGTTAATCACCAAGCCTGTTTAGCCTTCGGTGGCGTCCTGTAGCGCTTCTTTGACAGCCCCTGCTACTTCCGCTTTTGTTGTTAGCAAGTCGAGGTCTCTGACTTTTATAGTAGACTTAGTTTTAAGGTCGGCTACCGTTGCAGTCTCTTTCAGAGTGGACTTAAGTGCCTCACAGAAGCTGGCCTTTGTGGACTGTCCCTTTTCTAGCTCTAGTAATAGGGCCCGGCTCTTGTTTGCAGATCCCTTTGATTTTGACTTCTGCTTCTTTAAGATCTACCTTGCTACGGATATTCTTTAGGACTTCGGCGTAGCTATTTCCTTCTGCTGGTTTTATTATAACGGCCTCTGTTTGTCGTTTTGGCCTATTATTTCCTTTCTGACTTGCGGCCATGCTGTTGACTAGTTGCCTGTTTTTAGGCGCTTCTTCACTCGTTCCTTCGTTTACGTGGGTTTTCCTGGCTTTTTTAGGAAAAACTTTTTGCCACTGGCCGTCGTTTTCGTATCGTGGACGCACTGTTTCTCGCGGCTCCACAGGGCTTGTCGCACGCCGCCTCGATGTTGCTGACTCGGGGGTTGTGACGCGTCTGTTTAGATGTGCCCGCCTTTTCTCGGTTTCTGCAGTGAGCCAATTTCTGCGATAGCTCTTGATGACGTCCAAGAGTTCGTCTAGTTGTGCCGCTCCGTTCTTTACGTCCATGCTAACGTTCTTTTGCTTCGCCATCGCCAATTTCATTTTTTGCACTATCCCTTTGCACTTTTCAGGGTCTTCTTCTTCTGCTCGCCTCATTTGGGTGATGTATTCCTGTTTCGGCGAACTCTGAATTCCGTCTTTTGTGGCAGCTGGGGTGTTCTTCCCTTCTCCTTGTTTTGCCGGTGCTGCTTATGTGGCCGGAGTCTCCCTTGAGTCTGTCTTTTCACCAGTCTTGTCTGTCTGCTTTGGAGTGGCGGTGAGTATGGGGGATCTGAGTATCCTACTGCTCCTGCGGAAGACCGTTCCGTATTCCTCGTCTTGTCCGTCTTTGTTTTGTTGTTCCTTCTGCTGGTTTTTATGCGTTGTTGTGGTGTATTCACTTTTTCTGGTGGGTCTCCGCTTCAAGCCGCTATCTCCGCACGTTGTAGTAGTTGCCCTTTATGAACCCCATGGTTATCTATGCAAGCAGGGAGGCCACGCAAGGGTTCACACAAGTCCTTATGGGAGATTGTGTTCAGAGCCAGGTTCGAGCACGATTCAGGAGTTCGTCTCAACTGAACCTGTACGGCCAAAGAAATTATGGTGACGTGCATTGAACGTACTTGAAGACCTGCCATAGTTTTAACGAGACGGAGGTGAGAGCAGTATTAGCCTGCCAGCCATTTCGGTAAGATGTCACTCTTATATACTGGGGTGACAGAATACTGCTCTCCCTAGCCCTTTGTCGATCTGATCCGTTTCGGTTTCCCAGTACGCCATAGTCAGAGTCTTACTGGCCTCAATTCTGATGGGCTCTTGCCCAGGGTTTTTTCTCGTTTTCTGTGTACATTTGGTGCTGGCCGCTGTATCCCTCGTCGCTTTGTTGCCTGCCTCTCGTGAGTAGGTTCTCCTTCGGTGCAGCCACGGTGGGGGTTGTGGACGCTTAATTAAAGGCGGCATCTTCTCGCCTCTTCGCGGGAGGTTCATTGGGCGCGTGAGGCATTTTGAGCCAACCCCTCCTCTCCTGCAGCTCTTGGTCGGGGGCTGCATATTACTATTCACAGCTGACCTACTTAGCGTAGGCCGTCCACTATCCGCCAACTGTGACCCCGGCCTGAGCTCAGCTTTTGTGGACTGTCTGGACTGGACTGGACTATTTCATAAGTGGATTTGTCTGTTCTATATATTGCCATTAAAGAAGTGCCTCCATATACTAAAACTATCTCTGTCGTGCGGTATCTTTCTGAAAAAAAATGCTATTTCATCTTAACTAAGACATGGCTCAAAATCAGGCCTTGAAAACACACAAATTTTAAAATATTTCCAAACTAATCGCTCTGTTTACTAAATTAACAAAAAAACTCTTATTTTAATAAAAAATTCTACTACACAAAAGCAACAGGAGATGGTTGCATTAAACTATTTACCCTGTATTACTGTATTTTTAAAATATCACTTATTTTAACTAAACAAAAAAATATTTACTACTAAAACTACTAATATTTATTTATTGTAAAAATGGTATCTTTCCACATTTTTTGACTAGTTTATTTATTTATTTTCTTTTTTTCTAATACCGAAATTGATGAATATTACCAATTCTATTACTATTTTTCGTGATTCTTTCTGAAAGCTAACTTGTTCATCGAAAACTTTTCATTGAAATATGAACAAAATACCCCTAATATAACGCTAGTAAATATACTGCTATTTTCAGAAAATTTATTCAAGTTTATAAAAATAGTATATTATACAATGTAGTCTTTATTGTTTTACGGTTTTTTAAATAACTAAATTGTTAACATTTCTTACTACTTTTTAAAAAGAGATACTTTCAAATACAGATGTAGTTTTCAATGTTTTAAGCTTTTCCCGAAAATCATTAACATTTCTTCCACTAATTTTTAAAATTAGTAACTTTATAAAAATATTGCCTTTCTACTATTTTTCATTGGCTTCAATTTTTTCAAAAAAATTTATTATTTCTACTATTTTATCTACTACTATTTTCAAAAATACATTTTAAATGC